>NC_060900.1:2750600-2793100 GCF_014805685.1 Silurus meridionalis | reverse complement strand
GTGTGTGTGTGTGTGTGTGTGTGTGTGTCAGCAGCTAAAAAGGTTAATGTTTTGACCTTTTTAGATGAAGCAGCGGACAATCAGGAAATGGGGACTCAGAGTGGGTAAGTGGCGAAAGTTTATGTCTCTTAATTTCTGTAGTTTAGGAGAAATAAAACGTGAAAAAAATGGTGGAACATCATTTATTCCTCTTCAAATGTTCTGCTTGCTGTTGAACTGATGCTAAACTGTATGTTGGTGATTAGTAAATACACCAAGCGCCAAGGGATGCTGTTATTCAGCAAACTTTATTTCCTGAAATGAACTAGAACCATGTTTTCCTATTTCTGAATGTGTGTGCTGATGTTTGTGTCACTTTTCCAGGTGTATTTTGTTAAGTCCAGGTAACTTTGTGGTTGAAACACCTCCACCCTCACCCTCACCCTCACCCTGTACATCTCCAAGCTCTCCCAGGTAACTGTTTGTCTGTCTGTCTGTCTGTGTGTGTGTGTGTGTGGTGTGTGTGTGTGTGTTAGTGTGTGTGTGTCTGTGTGTGTCTGTGTGTGTGCGTGTGCATGCTTAATAATAGCTGGAAGGATACTGTGTGTCAGAGAAGGTTTAATTGCTTTGTGTTCTTCACGGATGATTGAGAAACAAATTGTGTTTTCTGAGTCACATTCTGTCAACCATTATTTACAATCCTGATCACCCTCTCTATCTATCTATCTATCTATCTATCTATCTATCTATCTATCTATCTATCTATCTATCTATCTATCTATCTATCTATCTATCTATCTATCTATCTATCTCATTTCTCTCTCTTTCTGCTGTGGTAGTAATTATGGCCAATCCGCACCTGTTCCTGTGCCTACACAAATCTACAACTACCAAAGGATGGAGCAGAATCTGCAGGGAGGGTCAAGGTCAGCTGACTAGCATTCATAACACACACACACACACACACACACACACACACGCACGTGTTTTACTTTCTTGGCTTAATTTTCAGGACCGCAGTACCCACAAGTCATTACTGCACAAGTGGGTCCCCCAGAGGATCTTTTAGTCCGTCTCATCACCGACTGCTTACAGGAGGGTCCAGACCTTACCAACTGTCTCCCAAAGGTACACACTGATAAAGAATTCATACCCAGAATATCCATATCCTTTTAATTTATTTCCAATACCAATGTCAGAGCTCTGAGTATTCAGCAATACTGATCTGGATCGGATTTTTCTTTAATAATAATAATGCAAATAAAAATAAAGAACTGTAGAAGACGAGTGTGGGGTTGTATTTACTTTTTTATTGTCATGATGGTGTTTACAGGGAGGGAAGGAACAGGACAAGCATAGTGCTTCTGAAAGCATAAAAGGATGGATAGATAGATAGATAGATAGATAGATAGATAGATAGATAGATAGATAGATAGATAGATAGATAGATAGATAGATAGATAGATAGACAGACAGACAGACAGACAGACAGACAGACAGACAGACAGACAGACAGATGACGTCTGAATCACTTCCGATGAGCCGCAGTCCAGACGGAATTGCGTGCTCCTGAAGTCTTGAAATGGTTGCCATGTTGGTTTTTTCACCTTCCGGAACCTTCCCTTCTCTAAAACAACTGCAAACCATAACACCTTCACCTCTATGTGTGAGTGTGGGGGTGAGGCCATCTGATCACATCTCTCCTGTTCTCCGTCTTACACATGTTCTCGGTGCGAGACAAAAATATCACATTTGGACTCCACAGAACTTCCTTTCATTCAATTACTGCCCAATTCTTGTGTGTTTTTGCCTTTTACCAAGTTTGTTGCATAGAAACAAAAGGGAGCATGTATGTGTCCCTGAAATCATAAGAATGCCAAGGCTCTGTATAAACGTTCAATTACTGTTTTTTTGTGTTGTCCTTCAGTTGGAACGATACCGGAGACCCCTGACCAATCAGAGCCGCAGTGTAGCAGGACAGGAATGCAGGGTAAGTGAGGGCTGATCGTTATATCTCTGTATTCCACACACACACACACTAAAATTAGCAGAAATATTTGAAAATGTTTCGCACACCCGAGACAGGTCTGTTTGTCATGCACTACCTGTTTTTTTCTCAGATGTGCACGTTCCCAGTGCCACGGTGGCAGTTTCGACACCTAGGAGCCACCAGCGCAGTTCAGACACAATAGTAAACATGGTAAGTTTACTCTTACATGCACCATTCAGACACGGTCTATGCAAAGGACACGTGGCCTGTCTGTCTGCCTGTCTGTCTCAAGAAGGGGGAGAACTGAATTATAAGAGCAAATTAGGACTAAATGTGGAATGCGATGCTCAAAAATCACACCCCATACTTATGACCAGGTGTCCGCAAACTTTTGGATTGGCAATAAACTGTACTTCTCATTAGGGGCTCTGCCTTTGCTTATGTCATAACAGTAAGATAAAAAATGTTGCTCTAAAATAAAGAGGTCTGACCTCAATCTGTGTTGCTCAGTGGAAGCTGAACAGACGAGCCAGCCTTCCCAGCACCCTGAGCCCCACCAGGACTATGGATAATCTCCAGGAACCCTGTGTGACCCCCACCAGTGCAGCGCTGAGAAGAAGCTCTGTCAAAAGGTGCCTCTCAAAAAAACTGTATGTGCTTCATTTTCGATTCAGCCTTAATACAAGTTTAAATAGACATAGCCATCCTTTATAAAAGCTTTATAAACAGAAGGTGATTTTTTTATTTTTTTGGCAGGTCCAGTAGCGTGGGCCGGCTGTCCGATATAGTGCTGAAGGCTGTGTTTGGATCTCAGCTGGACAGGGGCAGCTATGAGGGTCTGAGTACAGAAAGATCTATGGACACTACAGGTAAATCAATTTATCAACACACTTAAACTTTAGCATGCTCATCTTCAAAAATATCGACAAATGTACTGACTGCTACAAGAACATACTTATCTCCTTCATTCTTTGCTCTTCCAGCGCCCCCTGGTGGAATTGTTTGTGTAGAGAAAGGCTCAGGAATCCCCGGTCGTGTCCTCTTCACTGTAGGCACCCCTCCTGACAGACACACTCCTCCAACGTACGCCATATGCAGACACACCTCGGGTGAGAAGATGTGAAAATTCTTAACTCTGAACGCTGTCAGGAGTTTGGCAGGGGGGTGCGTCAGTAATAATAGTCCGTGGGGAAACCCAGTACTCTGGTGTCGTTTAATAGATTTAAATAATTTGCCTTTATGCGTTTGCGTATTCGAATTACTCGAGGAATCGTTTCAGCACTGTTTGCAAATATGATTATGTAAGTTAAACAAAGTGGAAGATATATATCCATTCTAAAGCTTTTACACGACCATCTCAGTCTGAACTTGGTATGGAAACGTGGATCCGAGATCTTCTACGAGTTTTAAACATCGCAAGAAGAGACTGTGGGTGCCAATAATTTTGAAAATAGTATAAAAAAAGGAAAACATTTTTTTTTAAATACTGTTATTAGTAAGATATAGAATTCTGTTTCAATATTAATATACACTTATCAGGAATAACATTATGACATTATAACATTATGACCCGTGAGTAAATCTGTTAGTGGGTGGATTTATTTATTAGGCAGCAAGTGAACATTTTGGCCTCAAAGTTGACGTGTTAAAAGCAGGAAAAATGGGCAAGCGTGAGGATTTGAGCGAGTTTGAGAAATTGTGACGTCTAGACGGCTGGGTCAGTATACGGGACTGCAGTGGTCAGTATCCGGTGGTCTAAGAAAGGAACAGTGGTGAACTGGTGACAGGGTCGTGGGCGATCGATTCTTGTTGATGCACGTGGGGAGCGAAGGCTGGTTCCTTTGGTCAATATTAGGCAGGTGGTCATAACGATCTGTGTAGATTAATTAAATAAATTACTATCTGTTCACAGCGTCCCCATCAAGTCTTGGCAGTCCTGGCAGGACATACAATCGGTACCCCATGCCCTACATCTCACCTGAAAGACACTGCTGCGGTTTCACAGACATCATGGCCCCCAATCTGCATGGGGACCCAGACTTTGTACCTCCTGAGCTCCAGGCTGAAACTCTGATGGAGGTACTCACTCACTCACTCACTCACTCAGTCTTTATGGCAGCTTTAGAAACGCTGTGTTTCACAAGAAGTGAACTTTGTTTGTGTGTCTGTTTGTCTTTCTATAGCAGGGACACACGGACATGCTCACCCAGCTGCGCTTCACTCTGGCCTTCACACAAATCGTGACAGACATCGCTGTAGCAAAGGATTCTGGAAACGAGAAAAGTGAGACGTCAGATGCCTCCTTTCTGGAGCAGAGTCAGGTGGCTGACCAGATTAGCCAACTGAGCCGAGAGTGGAGGTGCTCACACACACACACACACACACACACACACACACTTATTTTTTCTCTATAAAGGAAATAAGTAAACCATGTGTGTGTGTGTGTGTGTGTGTTGTTTAGTTGTGCAGAGCAGCTGGTCCTTTATATGACGTGTGCTGAGCTCTTATTCAGCACCTTACACATGGCGAAGGAGGCGATTAAACAGGGCAAACTCTATCCATCTGCATCTGTAAAACAGGGTGAGAACATGAACACAGCTTGTTAGCTCTTTAACACTAGTAGTGTTTGACCGAATAGCTGTGTACCGACCACCACACAGAATATAAAGAACATCAAACATTGTAGGAGTACAATATCAAAATATCATCTAATTATCGTTATTAAAAGAAAAAAAAATTGTTTGTTTTCTAATCGATATGGAGTTCCTGTTTTGAAGCTTCATAACATCATTCCGTTGATTTCAGCTCCCATTTTGATCATTTGAATTGTATCCAGAGACAGTGGCACTTTTACTTCTTCTTTTCTAAGTGAAACTGAAACCAAAACATTGTGAATTTGATCAAAATCTATATAAATATAATAATTATTTTGCCGTTATATCGCTGTTTAACAGCATGACGCAGGAATACGTGGCTTGTCGGCTGATGATGTGTGTGTGTGTGTGTGTGTGTGTGTGTGTGTGTGTGTGTGTGTGTGTAGTGGTTCGAAAGCTGAACGATCTCTATAAGGAGTGTGTGACGTCCTCTCGCTCTCTCACTGCGAATCTTCAGCTCTTCTTCAGCACCAAACAGAGGCTGATGGACCGCATGAACAACATCACTGCCGAGAAAATCATCTACTTTCACACTGTCCAGATGGTACATACACACACACACACACACACACACACACACACAAACACACAAACATTTAATCCCACAGCAATTTGTCAATTTGATTATTCAAATATAAATGCTAGTTTGTCTCACATGCACGTTCATAATAATTGTGCAATAGAAGAAAAAGGTAGACTGTGAATTATTATTATTACTATTATAATATTAATATTATTCCAATTATTATCTGTTTATAGTTATATGATATAATCTGTAACTGACTTAATAGCAGAAGTAGTTCTCACAGTCTCTATCTATCTGTCTGTCTGTCTATCTGTCTGTCTGTCTGTCTGTCTGTCTGTCTCGCTGAACCTCACTTCTACTCTAACGTGTTACCAGGTGCAGGCTGCAGCTCTGGACGAGATGTTCCATCACGGCGAGGCCTCTGTTGAACGCTACCAGAAAGCTTTACTGCTGATGGAAGGACTTTCCTTGATCATCACAGAAACATCCGACCTCGACAACATTAACAAATGTAAGGAGTCTACGTTTGAAATCTAAATCCATCTTGACCACCACAGAACCACTGCTGAGCAGATAGCAGAATGTGCTTCTGTGTGTGTGTGTGTGTGTGTGTGTGTGGTTGGTGCTGGTGTATCAACTGCAACGCTTTTATATCCTGTTGGTCACGTGTTGGCTTCTCAGTTCAGCACTTTAGTTGTTAAAACCCTGCAGTAACACTGTCTGTGTATGTGTGTGTGTGTGTGTGTGTGTTTTGTCAGGTATACAGTGTATCGAACGGCGTCTCTCCTCCCTCCAGCCTGGATTACTGTGTGTATGAAATCCCACGCCACAAAAACTTTCCTCTGATGCCAACTGGATCTTTCTGGAAACTTTCCACCACTTTTTTGTGTGCAAGATCAAAGATTCCCATTAATTCCCCCTGGAAAGTTTCCAGTCTTGAAAAGACCTGGAATTTTCTACCACACATGAAAAACGGATATCAGTATAATAAAAGCAGAGTCACTCAATAAGATGGTTGTATTTTTTCTACAACAGCATACCGTGAAGTGCTTCATTCTTTTTTACACCACAGGAATTTGCCAATGACTTCTCCCACTTGTGCTTTTTATCCGTTTATAGTTACCTTTCATTTTATAACGATTATAGGACACAATAATCGGTTTATTACTGGTCTTAGATCCATCGTACGAGTCCCTGGCGAGCTGCCGTTATGAGAAAACACCTTCCGGCCAATCAGAATGGAGAATTTCAAGGCGCTGTGGTATACATTGTGTTTGAAGCTCATCCTGGTTGAACGTTTTTACAGTGTTTGAAGTTCATATGAATTAGTTTATTAGTCTTTGACTGCAGTTAATAACTCTGAATCTGCTCATCCAGTTCTATGTCATGGCTTCTCATTAGATAGATTGTGTGTTTTTTGTGACTTTTTTATGCTCTAAAGCATGACCTTGCGTGTTGTTACAGTGGAAATGGAGGCCGACTTGGTAGTCTTGATTGAGAAGGTCAGACGGCCGGCGTTGTGTATGTGTTCCACAGAACAAGTCCGAATTCTATTTATAAGTGATAGACCAACCGTTTTTTTTGTTTTTATTTTCCTGAGCGTTGAATCGCTGTGTGATCTTCTAAACTCTGATACAATACTTGATGTAATTATTGTGAGAACTGTTTGTACTTTACTACTGTATTTGAATTATTTACAGCTGAACTTACAATGAAGCACTTTATGAACGAGAGCGATAAGCGTGTCTGCTGTAGAGGAGCTGAGCATGCTCGCTTTGTAGCTTTCATTTAATTTATTCTGATATATGAAGCACCTTTTTTTAAGGAAATAATGCACACGACGCACATGGATCAAGTGTTTTAACCTTTTTTATTCTACGTCACACGATGGCCTTATGTATGCACACCGAATGCACATTAGCACCTGTTGTATATACGATGTTTATGAAGTCTGGATGCTATTTTTTAAGGTTTGTAATGTTTTGTTGATTTGTGTGGATGTGTGTTGATCAGAAATAAAGTTTGGTCTCATTTGTATGTGGCTTTAAGGCATTTTCTTCACACACACACACACACACACACACACAAAGGATTGATTTCAGGAACACATCAGGATCACCAGAACCCTAAAAAAAGGGTTTAACTCAATCAAAAGTATGGTTGGTCAAAATAAATATTTATACTGTTAAATTGCTGGGTTTGTTGCTTAAAAACAAAAGGAACATGTGTGTGTGTCTCAAAAAACACAAGACTTGGTGTTTCCACACTTTAGACAGGTGATAGAGAGAAAGACAGACAGACAGATAGACTGATTTATAGAGAGACAAATAGATGTGGGTATAGACATCTAGACAGACAGACAGACAGACAGACAGACAGACAGACAGACAGACAGACAGACAGACAGATAGATAGATAGATAGATAGATAGATAGATAGATAGATAGATAGATAGATAGATAGATAAAAGACAGATAGATAGATAGATAGATAGATAGATAGATAGAAGACAGATAGATAGATAGACAGATAGATAGATAGATAGATAGATAGATAGATAGATAGATAGATAGATAGATAGATAGATAGATAGATGGATGGATGGATGGATGGATGGATGGATGGATGGATGGATGGATGGATGGATAGATAGATAGATAGATAGATAGATAGATAGATAGATAGATAGATAGATAGATAGATAAAAGTGGAAATTCTGTTTTAGATAAGATCTGATTTTACCCCAGAAGTGTTAATGGGGTTTTTTAATCCTTTTCCTTTTTGTAAACAAATATTTATTAAATAAAATAAACAGATAAATTAAATGCTTTTTTTTATCAATTTGTGTATTGGCTTTTACTTTATATAATAATTACTCAGGTACTGTAACAGGTACACAGCAGTGACTCCAAACCGTCTGTTTCTCTTTATTATTAGTATAATAATAATAATAATAATAATAATAATAATAATAATAATAATAATAATAATAATAATAATAATAATAATAATAATAATAATAATAATAATATTAACTGGTGGTGGATTTCCGTAGGCACAAACAAACTCTATCACCAGTGAACATTTAGGGAAGGGACATTGTGAGAGTGGACTCTTACAAATACCTGGGTGTTCACTTAAACAACAAACTGGACTGGACAAACAACACTGAGGCAATCTACAAGAAAGGGCAGAGCAGACTCTTTCTGCTGAGGAGACTAAGGTCTTTTGGAGTACAGGGAGAGCTACTGAAGACCTTTTTTGACTCTGTGGTGGCCTCAGCCATATTCTATGGAGTGGTCTGCTGGGGCAGCAGCATATCTACTGCAGACAGGAAGAGACTAGACAAGCTGATCAGGAAGGCCAGCTCAGTCCTGGGGATTCCCCTAGACACTGTACAGGAGGTGGGAGAAAGGAGGATGGTAGCAAAACTATCATCATTGCTGCAGAACGTCTCCCACCCCCTGTATGAAACCGTTACATCGCTGAGCAGCTCTTTTAGTGACAGACTAATACATCCCAAGTGTCTGAAGGAGCGATACAGAAGGTCTTTTCTCCCTGCTGCTATTAGACTATACAACCAAAGCTGTTCCCAGTAAAACCAGTCACCAACATACAACACTGTTATTACTTTTTAAGCTGTGCAATAACTTTATCTGTGTGCAATATTACATGAATCAGGTACAATATTATGTGCAATATTACCCGCAATTACGTGCAATACTACCTTAAAATATTACTTGAAACGCATACTTTTGTTTTTTTCCTATTTGTATTTATACATTGTACTGTGTATATACTGTTATTGTAGTATATGTATATTCTTTTTCATATATTTGCATTTATTTTTATTTCTTTGTTTATTATTATTATTATTATTATTTCTCTGTTTTTTTTTTTGTATATTCTTTTTTATTATTCTTTTTTATATATTTGCATCTATTTTTATTTCTTTGTCTTGCTGCTGTAACAGAAATTTCCCCACTGTGGGACGAATAAAGGTTTATCTTATCTTATCTTATCTTATAATGATAATGATGATGATGATGATGATGATGATAATAATAATAATAATAATAATAATAATAATAATAATAATAATAACAAATAAAATCATATAAAATTAAAGTCTCTCTTGCTCGATTGACCCTCACACGAAAGGCTCTCATTGGTCGAGATCTAAAATTCCTCTTTATGATTCGTTCGAATTTTCGTTCAATCAATTTGAAAGCCCGCCTTTTTTTTTAATGTACACACAAGAGCACTTCCGGGTAACGGGAGAAGAAAGAAAGTGGGGACGATTTAAACCAAGCTGTGCTTTAATAATAAATGAAGCTTAGTTAGACTCGTCTAATACTATATGAGACCCCACAAGTCATTATTTTATACATTTTATTCGCTTCATTATTAATGAATAATGAATAAATGAATAATGAATAAAAAGCAGCGCTGAGCTAGCGCGCATGCGCAGATTGAGCCGTTTTTTGACAGAGGTAGCTAACTGTCGCCATGTTTCCCACAGAGCCGCGACGCTGTTTATAAAATCCCCCCGGTGAGGTTCTGGTGCTGCTGCGGCGTCTGTACAGCCTTTATATCCACCCTGGGGTTTATTTGTGCACGACTGGGACGGGACATTAGTGTGTAAGTTTGTGGCGAACCGGTGGTGTGTGCGTGCGTGTGTGTGTCCGGTTGCTAGCGGTGTTTGTGTGGGTCTTAGCGCGGGCATGTTGTTAGCTCGCGAGCGCGTGACGGAAAACCTCCTCGCCGCCGAGTGTGGAGTTTTAGCTCACATTAAAGATGCACGTGTTATAAAATATTGTCCTTAACGCGGGGTTTTAGGTGTTAAAAGACTCTGGAATTAAAACTGAGTTAATTCGGTCATTAATTTGTTTGCTAGCTTGTTAGCCTGCTAGCTGTAAGCGGACCTAGCATGCTAGTTACAGCAGGTCAATGATAACAACAAAGCAGATTGGATTTTATTTTAATGTTTTTTTCGAATGAAAACTTTTTTTTGCGCAAAACGTATTAATTAAGTGCTTTCTTTATTATTTATGCAAACTATATATATTGACATACATACATACATACATTATACACAAGTTATACATATACATACATATACACACGTATTATACTGCCAAAAGTTTGCGGACACCTGGTCATTAGTGTGGTATGTGCTTCCTGAGCATCGCATTGAACATTGAGTCCCAATTTGCTCTAAAAAATTCCCTCCACTCTTCTGGGCAGATGTTTCACTAGATTTTGGATTGTGGACATTTGTGTTCATCAGCCACAAGGGTGTTCGTGAAGTCAGGTACTGATATAGGTGAAGTGAGGAGGCCTGAGGTGCTGTCAGTGTTCCGATTCACCCCAAAGGTGTTCAGTAGTGTGTGTGTGTGTGTGTGTGTGTGTGTGTGTGTGTGTGTATATAGGAATAAGATTCTCTGTGCTTTTTCCCCCCAGGGGTGTCATTATTTTTGTGCACCGCCGTGTCAGTGCCACGCAATGCACCATGGAGGAGGTCCACCAAACATCCAGCGAAATCCTCAGCGATCCAAAACCTTCACGGGTTCTGAAGCAGAGGAACAACAGCAACAACCAAACACAGTTACACAACAACCACCTGCAGCTGTCACTCATCCCCACTCGCCGGTGACGACGTTCACTACGGTGGCGAGCCCCGCGGTCTCTGCTCCTCAGTCCCCCAATTACCAGATCATCATGAGCCGAAGCCCCGTGGCCGGCCAGAACGTGAACATCACCTTGCAGAACGTAGGACCGATGGTCCCTGCGAACCAGCAGATCACGCTGACTCCGGCTTCGCCCAGCTTCCAGCACCAGGCAACGCAGTGGAGGTTCGAGCACGGCCCGTCTTCCTACATCCAGGTGACTTCGCCGCTTCCGCAGCCGATTCAGCCCCAGAGTCCAACACAGCAAAGCTCCGTCCCGCTGCAGGCCGTGCCCAGGCCTGGCACCGCTCTCGGGGTGTGTGCGCAAAGCCCTACGCGCTTCGTCGAAGCTGGAATCATGGTGCGCCAGATCAACCTCAGCAGTCCGCCTGCGAGCGGGCACTTTGTGTACCAGGATAACACGGGATTGACTCAGCTGGCTCCGACGACGGTGGGCACCGTGCAGCTGGCGTCTCCAGCCGGGACGCCGGCATCGGTCAGGGAGCGACGTCTCTCTCAGCCTCACTCTCAAACCGGAGGCACTATCCATCACCTCGGCCCGCAGAGTCCCGTGGCGTCCGGAGCTTCTCTGCCGGCTCTGTCCAGCCCCGGTCACATCACCACATCCAATCTTCCTCCTCAGATCAGCAGCATCATCCAGGGGCAGCTCCGGCCCTCTGTCGCAGGAGTCACGGCAACCGGAATGACTTCCTTTGGCGCGGCCCCTCCTCCCTCGAGTCCTTCTCGGAGTATCACGAACCCTCTGCTGACTCCCAAAAAGGTTCAGCCTAAGAAGCTGGAGGAGATCGCGCCTCCTAACGCCGAGGTTGCTCAGCTGAGGAAGCAGTGTTTGGAGCATCACACCAAGAAGATGGACAGCGTGAAGGACGTGTTCAAAGACTACCTGATCGAACTCTTCTTTCTGCAGCACCTGCAAGGCAACATGATGGACTACCTGGCCTTCAAGAAGAAGCCGTGCGTGCCGCTCTTCACCTACCTGCGGCAGAACGATCTCGACCTCGAGGATGAAGACGAAGAAGAGGAGCAATCCGAAGTCATCAACGACGAGGTAACGTGTCCTGCATGTTTTATGTTTTGTTTTGTTTTTATAATAATGGGAATTAAAGGTACATGGGAAGGTCTGAAGGGAAAATCATCCTTTATATACACCATATATAAATATATATATATATATATATATATATATATATATATATATATATATATATATATACACACACACACTGATCAGGCATAACATTGACATTATAACGTTATGAGCGGTGAAGTGAAGAACACTGATGATCTCTTCATCATGGCACCTGTTAGTGGGTGGAGATATTTATTAGGCAGCAAGTGAACGTTTTGTCCTCAAACTCGACGTGTTGGAAGCAGGAAAAATGGGCGATTTTGACAAAATGTGACGTCTAGACGTCTGGGTCTGAGCATCTCCAAAACTGCAGCTCTTGTGAGATGTTCCTGGTCTGCAGTGGTCAGTATCTATCAAAAGTGCTCCAAGGAAGGAACAGTGGTGAACCGGCGACAGGGTCGTGGGCGGCCGAGGCTCATTAATGCACCTGGTCCGTGTGGTCCGTTCCAACAGACGAGCTCCTGTAGCTCAAACTACTGAAGAAGTTCATGCTGTTGCTGCTTCATGGAGGGGGAACAACACCATGTCAGGCAGGTGGTCATAATGTCACGCCTGTTCAGTGTGTATATGTATATATTATGTGTATGTGATGTAATGCCATGTGAGTAACCGAGTAAGTCGATCATAAACAGTAGCCCTAAGTACCTTCAATTCCTGTTGTTGCCATTATTTTTTTCTCATCAACATTTGCATCATATGAAGAGCAGCAGTGCGAAATGACTTCCATGAAACCTTCTCATTCAGCAGCCATTTTTATTTCAGGGACACTGTGCGAGCGTTGTATGTACATCTGTTTCTATGACAACCACTCAGGTGAAAGTAGTGACAGGAAAAGACGGCCAGACGGTGACTCCCGTCGCCATATCCACCCAGCTCCCTCCCAACGTATCGGCTGCGTTCTCCACTCAGCAGTTTCAGGTGGGACAATTCCTAGAAAGACCTTCCTTACTTTTTTTATTTTCCCCCCACCTCCCCACCCCACTCAACTGTTGATAATTGTTCAGATAATCATGGAAATGGTGAAATAATTTGGACATCTTTTGCAAGTATTTTGATCCTTTTCGACGTCCACAGGCTCATTCTGCTGCAGTTGGCAACATTTCCAATCCCGTGGACTTGGAGGCCTTCAAACGGCAGCAAGCTCAAGCAGGTAGACCAGCGCCGATGCAGGATAATTTTTTTTTTTTTCTGTCTTTTTTTTCCTCCCCTTCTTTATTTCCTCCTTCCTTCCTTTTTCTTTCCTTCATTTCCTCCTCGGATTTGCTTCTGCTTAATCAATATTCAGCATCTTTTCCCAGCGCTCTGTGTTATCGAAGCCCATGAAACGGGGAGCACCGCTTCCTAACGTCCTACTGCTGGTGTGCAATCGTCATTGCTGTGTGCCTAGTGTTTTTTTTTGTTTGGTTTTTTTTCTCTCTTCTTCTTCTTCCCCTTTTCAATCTTTCTAAAACTTTTTTTTGCGTGTTGAGGGTGTTGTGTGTTTTGCATCCCAGATCAGGCTAAGCGGTCCCGGATCGAAGTGGTTCGCCACGGGATGATATTCCAGCACCCCGTTGTAGTTCCTTTAGGATCTCCCGGCGTTCCCCTCCAGCAGCTTATGCCGACAGCGCAAGGTAGGAGTGCCGCTGTTTTGTTCTCCGCATCCACGGCCCCCCCCGGTTCCACCACTCTCGTGTCCGTTGGTTTAGAGACGCTGCTGGAGGTCAAAAATCCACCCAAGAGAGTTAATGCCCACTCATGTATTTTTATTTTTTTCTTTGACCCACAAAATCCGATTCACTCTCTTCGACACCCCCCACTGCCCCCGCCCCAACCCCCACTCACACACTGGAATTCGAGAAGCACGAGAAGATCCTGGAGAAGTCTGAAAGGGGAGAATCGTCTGAAAGGGAAGACGTCTGGCATTTCTCATTTCCTTCCTTTTTATGATTTGACACAATGCGATCATTTCTTTGCCGGCTCACTGGACCACGAGTCTTAGCCAGCTGGGCTTCTTCACCTTTTTTTTTTTTTTTTTTTGTCTGTCTTTTATTCAAAAAAATCCATCTTGACATTTCGTACCGGCTCCGCCCTCTTCCTCATCGCATCTTCGTTTAGCACACGGTCCACGTGCATCTTGGTTTCGTCTAGATGTCATCTTTTTTCCTCCCACCCCACCTCATTCCTGGTTTCTCCAGCATTTTGTCACCGACTCGGCCTCCATCCCTCAGTCCAGGTAAACTAACGAGCCCGAAGTGACTCAGGAGTTCAAAACCACCTTCCCCACTTCATTACACGGCAAACGATTTGGCGTACAGGCTCGCTTGATGTCGAGGTGCTTCTTTAAGTGATCAATTTATACGCAGCACTGTCCTGCTTTTGCCCCCAATCTGCCCTCCTGCCCCTTGTCTTTATTCTGCTCTTACCCCTGCTTTGCTCTGTTGTATAAGCTGTCTAAATGCACTGTAATGTACAAGGTGTAACACGCATGCTCATCCTACAGTGTCTGTGCTTAGTTGCATTTTTTCTTTTTTCTTTCCCCTCATTTTTTTTGCTGTTCTTCTCTTATCACTGTTTTATTCCCTCATCCTTCTTTTATTTTGTATTAATTTTTTTTTATAAATTATTATGCATGCAATTTTATAGTAGAATTATTAAACGAGTGCTTAGTTTTTTTTCTATTATAATTTGATTATTTTATTTATTAAACATGAGTTTCTTGTTTATAACGTAATCATTATTACATAGATTTTTTTTTACCAAATTATACCATTAACATCACGACCATTAAAAGTTAATTTAATGCCATATGATAGTTATGTTTTTAGGCTTTTTAATATTTATAATATGTATTTATATAAATATTTGAAAATGTGGTGTTTTCAATGTTTCCTCTTGTCCTTCTGGCGACTCTCCTGTACCTTTCTCCTTTCCATGCACCATTTCTTCTTGCATTCTCGATTCTCTCTATTTTTCCCTGGTTTTTTTTTTCTCCCCACTTCCGTTATTTTTCGCCTCTCTCTCTTTCTCTCCTTCCTCGCCACTCGATCGATCTTGCTCATATTTTACCTTCTCACAATTTTTTTTTTTCCCCTCCACATTTATCTTTCTTCTCTCCCTCCTTCTTTTACTCCCACTTTCTATTTTCTGTTCTTTCCTTCCCGGTACTCCTGTCTCACTTCCATTCCCACACTCTTTTCTTTCCATCCGGCTCTCTCTGTCTCTATATCTTCCCTTCATTCTCTCTCAGGTGGCATGCCACCAACCCCACAGGCAGTCCATATAGGGGGGCAGAACCAGAACCAACAGCAGTATGACCCGTCTAAAGGCCCCCCAGTGCAGAACGCAGCCAGTCTCCACACTCCTCCACCCCAGCTGCCAGGTCGACTTCCCCAGTCTGCCTCGCTGCCTCTAGCGCTGTCTCAGGCTCAGCCTGTGGTGCTCGAGCAGCAGGCCCAGGCACCAGGAGGCCAGCTCCAGGCCCAGGTGAAGCTGCAGGGGGCAGGAGCTGTTCTGGCTGCAGTTAACCCACAGCTTCAGATGCAGCTCCAAATACAACAGCACCAGCAAACACACACAGTGATGCAACCAGCACCGGCTGTGAGTAAAAAAACTAAAAATGTGTACATTTAGTAGAGTTATTGCATCATAAAATATTAGAGCCAATCTGGTTTTAGTATGCAAATCAATTCAATGCAAAACAGGGCAAATCATGTTTCCTAATTTGCATATGTAGGATCATGTGTCATCAATTCTTTCATCCTCTCCCCTTAGACTGTCACGCTTGTCCGGCCCGGAGCCGAGAACTCCCAGCCCGCTCAGCGTATCTTATCCAACCCCCTGTCTGCCTCAGTCATGTCCACTGCACCGATGCCCTCCCCTCTCCCGTCCACACCAGTCCGGACCCCTGCGTCTCACACGGTCTCCCCTGTATCGCACTCCAAACTCGCCACTGCCAGCGGCGCTCAGGCGCTCAAGCTCTCCACGCTGAGCCAGGGCTCGGCTACAAACAACGCCCAGGAGAGCTCCCAGGACAAGCAGGCAGAGCAGGCCAAGCTGGTGAGCTCCAGAATAGGAATGAACAGGGGAAAAACTGTCTATTGAACATGGATTGGTGTTAATTTGTAAATCATTATTTCAGATGTTAAATATTGTCTTAAAAAAATTGAATGAGTGGAATTTTAAAATGAAAAATGTGTAGTTCTGATCACTTTTTTCTAAAACGTTACTGTACGTGTGACCGCGTGTAGGAGAGCCACGTCCACCAACGCATCTCTGAACTCAGGAAGGAGGGCCAATGGTCAGCTAGCCGGCTGCCTAAACTTCAGGAAGCCAGCAGACCAAAGTCTCACTGGGACTACCTGCTGGAGGAGATGCAGTGGATGGCTGCCGATTTCGCCCAGGAGAGACGCTGGAAGATGGCTGCCGCCAAAAAGGTGAGATTTTTTCCAGCTGTTTACTGGTGTTTTTGTTTGTGTTTTTAAGTGTGAAAAATGTGTCCGTTGTATTTATATTAACAACACAAGTCAAAAGAAAACACACACTCCAGATACACCAATGCTCTTTGCTGGTTTTACCCCCCCACAGCTTGTGCGCACTTGTGCCCGTTATCACGTCGAAGTCAGGAAGGCCGAAGAGAGGAAGAAGACGGAGGAGGAGCTGAGGTTGAGGAACATCGCCAGCGTCATCGCACGTGAGGTGGACTACTTCTGGTCCAACATTGAGCAGGTAAAAAAAAAATAAATACAAATGAATACATTAACTTCTCGAAATCCTTGTGACCCTCAGTGTTCTCTGGTGTCCTTGCTGTTTCAGGTCGTGGAAATCAAACTCCATTTGGAGATCTCGGGCAAAAGACAGAAAGCACTCAGGCTACAGAAATCAGGAAATAAAGGTGTTTGTGTGTGTGTGTGTGTGTGTGTGTGTGTGTGTGTGTGTGTGTGTGTGTGTGTGTGTGTGTGTGTGTGTGTGTGTGTTTATGTAAAATACATGTTTTTTAAATGACAATTTTCATTAGGTTTATTGTTTGTTGTTGATTCAGGACAAAGCAGTAAATCTAAAGCTGTATCAGAGAAGGACAGCAGAGTGGTGAGACGAATTTTAATTACTTATTTATTCAGTCCAAATTGTGCACGTTTTACCGCTTTATCTCGTTTCTTCAGGAGTCTGCCAGCACCAGCCGCAAGAGAAAGACGAGCGTTTCTTTATCAGAAGAAGAAGGTATGTACGCTGTTTACACGCCGATTTCAAAGCCTTTAATCGCCTTCGTGACCGGATAAAACCATACGTGTGTGTTTTTTTTCTGCTGAAGATGAGGAGAGCACCATAGAGGAGCAGGAGGCTATGGAAGTGGCTGCTGAGCAAAAAGAAGAGCTGGTCGAACTCACTAAGGAAGGTCAGTTAGAGCTCTTACGCTCTTCTCTGCTCATTTTTGTAGCATTTGGGATGTTTTTGGTGTTTCGCATAAACAAGTGTTCTGCGATTTGTTTTGGTAGCCGAGGTGCCGCTGGAGGCTTTGGTAAGGAAATACGCCGGCGCGTATGCAGAAGGGTTCGAGTGGCCTCAGCCTGCCTGCCGGAGCGAGGACGAGGAGAAAGATGAAGCCGAAGGCACTGTTTTTTCCTCATTATATTTTTTATATCAGTGTATATTAATAATAACGATTACGGGGTTTAACGGTACACCAAATTAACGGTTCAGTACAGTTTCGGGAAGAAATGCTAAAACATTAAATTGCAGGTAATTATTATTTGTTTATAATAATCACGTGTTAACATTTTGGCAGAAAAAAAAACCTAAATTCATTCAGAGGTGCCATTATTTCTGCAGTTGGCAAAAATGTGAGAATTCTTTCGTTTACGTGTCCTGAAATAGTTTTTTTTTTTATCTTCTCTGCTATGTTAGACACGGACAGTTGTCCACTGGACAGCCCCCACGAGGCGGTTCTTATCGACACGCTTCTGAGCGAGGAGCAGTACCGTGGACCAGATCGGAGCAGCAACGCTTCAGGAACCGACGGCAAACCCATGAAGGATATAGCAGAAGTGTCCCGAGCTACAGACCTGATCCTGCCTAAAGGCAGCGCTAAAACCACACCAACAGTCAGTTTCTCTTACGCTTCACTTCCTTTTCCGTTCACACGGAAGCAATAATATGAGTTTCATTTCAGGTCCTCAACTCTTCTTCTTTCTTTCTTTTCTTTTTTAAAGTCTTGTTTTCCCATGCCATCCCTCCTTCATGGCTCTTTGAGAGATTACCAGCAGGTGGGTGTGGAGTGGTTTGCTAATCTTCACCGGAAACATCTCAATGGCATTCTGGCAGACGAGGCCGGACTGGGCAAGACTGTCCAGACGGTAGCATACCTAGCACACCTGGCCTGTCATGAAGGTGTGTGTTCAAGGACTGTACTATTGTTAATGTAGGGGTGTAAAGTGCTGGAGCTCATCTACAGCTTGTTCTTGTTCTGATTAGTCTGGTAGGAGTAACATCTGTGGAATTGTTTAGCCAGTAGAATGTTTAGCTAGGAGATTTGTAATTTATTCCTATAAATTCCTCCTGGTAACTTTCCAACTTGGAATATTTCCTAAATTCCCCAGATGAAGTTCCTATGGAAAGTTTCTAGAAATTTACAGAATGTTTTCTGCAACCCCAGTTGTATTAGATATGCTGGTTGGAAGTCCAGATGATGATGATGATGATGATATTATTTGCAGGTATATGGGGTCCACACCTGGTGGTTGTGCGAACCTGCAAGCTGCTAAACTGGGAAATGGAGTTCAAGCGCTGGTGCCCAGGCTTTAAAATCCTCTTGTATTTGGGCAGCAAGAGAGATCGCAGACGCAAACGATCGGTAAACGCCGCGTTTTTCGTTCCATCGCTCCCTCCTGTAGCTTAATGCCGATAGCCTTGTGCCGATATCCTCACCCCCGACAATTTCCTCATCTCTTTGCAGTGGTGGTCCGAGCCCAACGGCTTCCACGTATGTCTCACGTCATACAAGCTGCTCCTGAAAGACCAGGCGCACTTCCTGAAGAGGCGCTGGAGGCACCTGGTGCTTGACGAAGTGCAGCTGATCAAGAACATGACCGAGAAACACTGGGAAACCATCTTCACCCTCAGGAGGTCAGACTTCTTTTTCTACCTTTCTGTCCAGGGACGAATGAAAAGGTGTTTTTGTGCATTAGTTGAAAATCGATGTTGCTTTATTTGGTTGTACAGCCAGCAGAGGATCTTGCTGATCAACAGCCCTCTACAGAACACACTGAGAGAGCTGTGGACCATGATCCACTTCCTCCTGCCTGGAATCACACGCTCGTACCTCGACTTCCCCATCCAACCCGGGGCAGACCAGAACCAGGACTACTGCCACAAACTGGTCATCAGGCTACATAGGGTAGAGACACACACACACACACACACACTCTTTAATTTTATACCTTCTGTCCCATCTGGTTATGCTTTTTATAGACAAGGAAGACCATGAAATATGATTGTGGATATTGTGAATATTTTTTAACGCACGTAAAAGTTATTAAAAGCTTAATTCTATTTACATTTATATTTACGCCGTTATCATTATAGACTGTATGTTAACTTATTCGGAGAAAACCGGTAATTCTATGTGAAATCAGACACCCACATATACCTAAAACGGTGGTATTAGATCAGAGACAGATCCGTTTTATCCCCCCAGACCAAAAAAAAGCTACGTCCGGCAATTAAAACCGTCGGTGTGGAAACATAGCAAAAGTTCAGTTGGGTGTCTTGATGATTTACGTAATTTAAAACAACCTAAAAACTTTAAAAACATTGACAAGAAATATTTTGTGTTCATAGAAAAACAAATAAGTTGGATTTCAATGGAGTTTATTTATTTATTAATTAATTTATATCTGAGTAAAGAATGGACGTCATGAATAAACGTGTGTTGCGTTGAAGGTTCCACCACTGATCATCAATCTAGTCTCTAGCGCATGCTGAAGTGGTGAGTTATACTGACTCCGACCGGTTAAGAGCGTTGTTTTAGTTCCAGTGTGTTTATTAGACGTCGCTCTGATCGGCTGTGTTTTTAAAAGCCAAAAACCTGAAATTCTGTGCGCAGATGATTCAGCCGTTCATCCTGCGCCGCTCCAAAAGAGATGTGGAGAAACAGCTGCCCAAAAAGTATGAGCACATCCTGAAATGCCGGCTCTCCGCCAGACAGAAGAGCATGTACGAGGACATCCTCACACAGCCCAGGTCCGTGTCTCCTGCGTCTCGGTGTTTAATAGTGCATAAAGGGGAACTGCTATTGAACTGAATGCTGTTTTTTCCTGTGTGTGTGACTGTGTGTGTGACTGTGTGTGTGACTGTGTGTGTGACTGTGTGTGTGACTGTGTGTGTGACTGTGTGTGTGACTGTGTGTGTGACTGTGTGTGTGACTGTGTGTGTGACTGTGTGTGTGACTGTGTGTGTGACTGTGTGTGTGACTGTGTGTGTGACTGTGTGTGTGACTGTGTGTGTGTGTGTAGTGCCCAGGAGGCTCTAAAGACGGGACACTTTGTGAGCGTGCTGCAGGTTCTGATGCAGCTGCAGAGGATCTGTAATCACCCTGATTTGATCCAGATCAGAGACACTGCAAACTCATACACGTGCCAGAGCCTGCAGTTCAACACGCCGTCTTTACTGCTCGCAGCTCTGCACAAGGACCAGTGGAAGGTGTGTGTGGTGTTTTGATGTGTGTTGGAAAACTGTGCACCTATTTCCATTTTCTTTATTGTGCGTGTGTTTGTCTCTCTCCCTGGCAGACTGTGGACTTGTCCCTCTTTGACCTGATCAGTAATGAAGGCAGACTGACTCGCTTCGAGTCCACAGAAGTTCTTCCCAAACTCAGACTGAGTCAGCAGCTCATCGAGGAGATCCACAGTGCACCTGAACCTCCACCCAGACCCAAACGGTGCATGATCAAGCCCATGAGGTCAGAAAAATAAATATTATAAAGAACATATCATTTGATGTGTTTATCAGCTAAATAGAGTTTATCCTTCTTCAGATTTTCTCTCTCTCTCTCTCTCTCTCTCTCTCTCTCTCTCTCTCTCTCTCTCTCTCTCTCTCTGTGTCTGTCTGCCCCATCACTTATTCTTTTACCTTTTACTCTTTTTTTTTTCTGTCTCACTCTTTTCTTTCTTTCTTCTGTGTTTCTGTCTCCATCTCTTTCTCTTTTTCGCCTCTTGCTTCCATTTCTGTGTATCTATCTTCCCCTTTTCACTCTTACTTTTTCTGTCTTCTCATTCTCTCTCTCTCGCCATCATTTTGTCTGCTCTTTTTTTATTTGTATTAAATATTGTGTATAAGCGTGACATTGTGTCACTGAGCCGTGTGTGTGTGTGTGTGTGTTTCAGGTTGTTTCAGCCTGTGCAGTATGGGGCAAAACCAGAGGGACGTCTCGTTCCCCTCATCAACACTTCACAAGGCCAGCGCTCCACTTCTACCACCACTTCTACCACCACTTCTGCCCCCACCACCACCACCACCACTACCCCTACTGCTGTTGCTCAGAACACCCAGCCCAGGGGCAAATCACCTGTTACTTCCACCCCGTCCACTCAGAGTAAGACTTTAGTATGTTTTTGGTGTTTGTGGAGTAACATGTACTTCTCTTTCCAGCATCTGTACAGAGATTCATTTCACGCCTGTTTTCCTGACCTGCAGGTCGTCCTTCAGATCATAACAGCTCAGTTGTTGTATGTTTCATGATTTATTGGAAGCTTTTACAGGACGCCTCCGGACCGAAGTAACGACGTTCCTCTCGGATTTCAGGGCCAAGTTGTGATTTTGTTCCTGACGGTCCCGAACAAGACGCTATTGTATTTGCTGTGTGGTTGAGTGTTTTGTTTTCCGAGAACATATCCGACATGCTACGTAACAGAACGCTACGGGATGTGTAACAATACGCGTATTCGTAACTCAATGTTTCAGTACAGAGTTGTTCTTTTTGTTTTTTTAAAACATGCGGAACAAACGTTCATAACGTCTTGTGAACGTAAGTTTGTTTAGTCTCTGCTTCGCACTTTAAGCGCTTTTTTTAATTACTATTGTACTTGAATACATACACAATGCAAGAGGTATAAAAAAAGGAACTACAGTGTCACTGTGGCCGTTGTAACAAGAATAAGATTTGTTCTGCAAATGCATGAAAACGCTAAAGAATCCATACAGCTGCTATTTAAAAACACTGTAATTACATAAATATAGCTTTAATAAATAATAACAATATTGCAGATGATGCAACATGATCTATTGAATTAATTTTTTACATTTATTTAATCCTATTTAATAAATTTTTAAACGATTATTTAATTTAATCAATATAATAAGTGTGTCGCATTCATTTATTTGTATAAAATCTGATCTATATATTATTTAACCAAGCATGCCTTTTATTTCAAATTGTTTTTAATGTAAACTGTTCAAATGTAATGATAAACTACGTAAATATAAAACAAGCGGAAAAAAACAAAGTACCGAACCGAACGACTCCGCCGCCGTAGCCCTCTTTTCTACATTCCTCCATATCGCCTGTTGTGCTTTTTTTATTATTTAGTCATTTTCTTCTCCATGCCATTAAACATCTTCCTTTTTACGTTCCAGTTGGAGAAACACCACCTGATTTTCTTTCTTTTTATTAATTTTTTTTCATATATTTTTTCAAACCCTATAGCCAGCAGCACACCAGGATTCGCTGTTGCACCTGCCGCTTCTACCCATGTGGCTTTAGGTGTAGCAGGGCTAGGTGCTGTAGCTCCCAGAACTGCTGTCACCCCTCAGCCTCTATCCGCCCACCCCCTGCTACCCCAGAGGCTGCTCCTCAGCTCCCAGGCCCAGGCTCGCTTGCCTAGTAAGTGGCCGCGTAACTTCGCCTTCAATGCTTTCAATCACACAAAGGGAAAAAAAATACTGTCAGACACTGTTTTATTTCATAACAAAGGAAAAAAAAGGCCAGAAAAGATTTCATCAGTCATCTAGCATCATAAACAAACTGATTATTATATATCCTTTCAAAGATACGCCGTATGGACTATAAGTTTTGGGACACCTGACACTAGTGCATGTTTTAAAGAACTGGAATATAATTTAAATATGTTTTATAAAGTAAATGCTAAAACAGTCAACAAAGCTTTGGTTTTATTTTGGTCAAAAACCTTTTTCCGCCGTTCGTTGTTCTTCTCCAAAACCGTCGCCGCAACATCGACAACGTGAAATTTTCCCGTCACTTGAACTAGGAGACCCAAACCTGTTCCTCTGCACAAAGCCAGATCCATGAGGTGTGCTCTACAATAGGATAAAGTTGGAAGATCTCCTGCTATAAATCTCCAACACTATTCAGCCTTCGGGGTGAATGTGAACGCTGACTGCATCCCAGGCCTCCTGACCGTCTCACCTGCAGATGAATGAGCACAAACTTCCACATCGAATAGGACGTTCTCAAAGATGCAATAAATATCTTATGGTCAGGTGTCCACAAACTTTTGTCCATATGGTTTACTTGTCTTTTTTTGGTGATGAATCTTGTCTCAGTTATCAGGTGTCTCGCTACTTTTTTTTTTTTTTTTTTGAAATGTACTGTCCCAGATTCAGTCTCCGAGATCAGCTGCATGAACGATCTCTCTATCTTTCTCTCCGTCTCCCTGGCCTGTTCACGGCTCACTTTTTAAATTTGGTTTAATCACTATGTATTATCTCTTCTCTCTTTCCTCTCCTCTTCAGCACCATCTCTTCTGTTCACAGACTAATCCTTTTTCTTTACCCAGATCAGCTCGAGGATCCTGCACCGAATAGCTTTGCTCTTCTGGGCCCTTCTTTTCTTCTATTTCTTGTATACGATTTTTTTCACACGTTTTCTTTCAGTATCCTCCGGCTACAAGTGCACGTGAGCATGACTGCCTTCACCCTGCACCTTTTTCATTTTTGTTCACTTTCTCAACTCTTCTTATATCCTTTATTGGTTGTCTTGATGATGAGTTATACAGCAACCATTTTATATGTTTTCAACAGACTATAGAAATGAAACTTGGCTATATTTTAGAGTAGGGACACGATCGTGACGTCTAAACTGTTAACGATGCCCAAATTCCTTTGTGCAACACTCACACTATCACTATTCTTCTAAAAAGGGTTTTACTGAGAGCATTCATTAAACACCACTCCAACAGATTTTACAATGAATACTGTATAAAAACAAGTTCAATGAAAAGTTGCTAAATGGAATAAATGAATCTATTAATTAATCTATATAATAGTCATTAATAAATAATTCCAAACAGCACGTTGTCAGTGATTTGCCTCTAGAGGCCGCCAGAGGACCACCAGAAAAAACATTTGTATGGATTTTTGCCTTAAAGTTCCAGCAATCGGTGTCGATTAATTGGCAAGACCAATTAATATTAGATATTTTAGATAATATTAGATATTTTAATACACATAAAAAAAATTTTTTTTGGCATAAAATGGGTCTCTAGGTGCTAATAAATGAATGTCTGGGATTTCGAATGACTTTTTTTAATCACCCATCTGTGTGTTTGTGCTGAAGGTGGAGATGTGGTGAAAGTGGCTCAGTTGGCGTCTCTAACAGGCGCTCAGAGTCGGATCGCACAGACCGAGACGCCGGTCACCCTGCAGTTTCAGGGCAATAAGTTCACTTTGTCACCCAGCCAGCTACGTCAGCTCACCACAGGACAACCTCTTCAGCTCCAAGGTACAGTCACAGTGCACCTATTGTTCCTGTTGCTTTTCTCTACACCCTCGTGCATCAGGGAATCTAATCTCCTGTGCTCTGCTTTCGTTCCAGCCTCGAATGCTCATTGACATGCTCATGCAGCACTTGACAGTGTTTGTTTGTTTCCTTGGTTGTTGTAGTTCTTTCTTTCGCAGTATTTTATCTGTGTTATCAGACGCATGTAGAGTCTCATGTTTGCTCGTGACCTGTCATATGGTCCTTTTTTGTGCTTTCTGTGCATTTTAAGCCTAAATCATGGGTCCTAATGTGGTTAAAAATGCCTTTTCTTTATTCGTTATACAGTAAAATATTACGTCTACTTCTTCTGTCGGCTTCTCCCATTAGGGGGCGCCACAGCGGATAATCTGTCTCCATACCCCCCCTGTCCTCTACATCTGCCTCTTTCAAACCAACTACCTGCATGTCTTCCCTCACCACATCCATAAACCTCCTCTTTGGTCTTCCTCTTTCCTGGTGGCTCCATCCTCAGCATTCTCCTACCGATATACCCCATGTCCCTCCTCTGCACATGTCCAAACCATCACAATCACCTTGTCTCTAAAACGTCCTACATGCACTGTCCCTCTAATAAACTCATTTCTAATCCTGTCCATTGTCGTCACTCCCAATGAAAACCTCATCTTCAGCTCTGCTACCTCCGGCTCCACCTTCTGTTTTTTACTCAATGACACTACAACATTGCAGGTCTCACCACAGACCTATAAACTTTCCCTTTCACTCTCACAGATACTCTTCTATCACAATACAGTACTACATTTAAATAATACTTGTTTGGTTATTTCTATGTTTCCCACGAGTGCAGATGTATTACTGTATATATGATGTAATGGTTTTATAATAACGTATGGGTTTTGCTCCTCATCCTTTAGGTAACATCCTGCAGATCGTCTCGACCCCGGGGCAGCCGATCCTCAGGCCGCCGAGCTCCTTGGTGATGCAATCTGTGGCTCAACCCGTTTCTCTTCAGAACTCTACAGTCCCTCCACAAGCCCTCCCTCAGGCCACCCCTACACCCCCACAGGGTGAGAATCCTCATATCTGATTTCTGTGTTTTTTTTTTTTTTTCTTTCCAAGAAGAAAGATACCTTGATCTAATATAAACTGTTTGTATATCAGCTGGTGTGGCTGCAGGTACTACAGCTGCGTCGTCTGCCCCCGCCGGTGCTGGAAGCAATGCGAAACCCCCCACCAATGCTGCACCACAGGTGAGTGAAATTGTAGAAACGAGGCTTATTTTGAAGTGATGTTTGACCACTCGAGCTTTTGATTCTTCAGTAATATAATACGAAGACGGCACGAATAAAACAGTGGTTGTATCGAGCGCTCAGTTTTGCTGTGTGCTTTCTCTCCGCAGGAGTCGAGTGAGGAGCGGAGCAGGCAGCTGAAGGAGCGTCTGACTCGTTTGTTCATGGTGAACGAGCGGCGTCTTCAGCGCTCGGTACTGTACGGGGCTGACCTTCTCGAGACATGCTCAGTCGCCCGGGAAAGCGCTTCTCTTTCTCTCCCTGATCCCGAGCACTCGCGTTGGGCCTGGGTGGGCCGAGATGCCTGCCTGAAGGCCCAGCAAAACAGTGTTTACTCGACTGACTCGCTTCGATCGGCTCTTCGGTCTCACGAAGACAGATTGCAGGAAGGAGACAGCTTCATCAAGAGGTGGGTTTTTTGTTTTGTTTTGTTTTTTCTTCTCCCCTCTCTCTCTCTTTCTTTCTCTCTTTTTTACTTGTGTGAGATTTTTTTTTTTTCATACAGCACAGTAACACAGTATATCCTTTGTTTATTTTGTGATTCTGTTCTTGATATTTTTTATTACTATTTATTTTAATCTCAAATCCAAAAATCTTCTTGCAGGCTGTCGTGTATCTTTCCAGCATCCGTAGCTCCAGCGCCTCAGCTTTACGCATTCAACCCGCCCCGGCCATACAGTCTGGAGCAAAAATCGTTCCTGCGTCAGCTATGTGAAGTCTCCGCCCCCTACAACTCGGAGATCCGTGCTTTGGCTTCTCCGGCTCAGTTTGAGCTTCCTGATAAACATCTGCTGGAAATGGATTCAGGTTGGGTTTTGTAAAATGTTTAGCAGGCATGACTACTGGTTAGACATATTTAATCAGAAACGCCTTTATTGCCAGGTATATACAGTTTGTGCAGTGTATGTGAAGTGAGGCTGTGCAAATAATAGAGGTCGATCCAATTTTACCGATAGCTAGGGTTAGGGGTGGATCGTAATTGCTGATAACCAATTAATCAACCGATGATTTTTTTAATGGATACTGGATTAAAAAAAATAAATGACACTCCATGTAAAATAGTAATAAAATTTACTATACAATTTTTTTCTTTTTATTTCTGATTAATTAAAATGTGCTAAATGAAGTAAATATGACTATTATATTATATAAATGATGCACAGTCTCGTATGTAAAAAGAAACAGCATGTGACTTTAATTACTCGCCTCTAGAGGCCGCTCTCGTAATGACAGCCCACTTTCTCAGCCGCTCTAGCGACGGATGCTACCTGAAAAACTATCGGTATGGATTTTTGTCAATGGTTCCAGCAATCAGCTGTCAGTGCTGATCGAGCGGTAAAACCGATGAATCAGTCGACCTCTAATAATAATGTAAGTGAGTCAGTGCAATGATCATTTCCCCACAAATAAGTCCAGGATGCAGGGTTGGTTGTGTTTATGTAAAACGTATGAAATGAACAGCTTGAGGTTTGTATTACCGTAATGTTGGTGTTTATGGAAGCAGGTCAGAGATGATGGTGGGTTTTTGGTAATATTGATGAGGTCAGTTGCAGATGAAGAAGGCAGCTTTGTAATTGTGAGTTATTACAAATTTCAGTGTGTGTGTGTGTGTGTGTGTGTGTTTGAAGGTAAGCTGGAGGCATTGTCTATCCTGCTGCACAAGCTGAAAGCAGAAGGCAGGAGAGTCCTCATCTACACTCAGATGGCGAGCATGTTGGATATCCTAGAGGTTTTTCTTGACCGCCGACATTTCACATTTGTACGTCTGGATGAGAGCCTCTCCCATCAGGAAAGACAGGTATTCCGATTTTTTTATGCATGTCGAAACACAGTGTGTAAAAACGTGTGAAGTGTTTGTCCTTCTGTTTTTTTGTGAACCGAGGATGAAAATTCAAAAGACCCATCATCGCTCTAACCTCTGCTGCCCTGTTCCCTCAGGATCAGATAAAGGCATTCAACTGCAACAGGCGGTTCTTTTGTGCCATCCTGACCAATCGTTGCTG
Organism: Silurus meridionalis; assembly: GCF_014805685.1. NCBI lineage: Eukaryota > Metazoa > Chordata > Actinopteri > Siluriformes > Siluridae > Silurus > Silurus meridionalis. The sequence goes on along the minus strand of NC_060900.1, from coordinate 2,765,131 downwards.
TTCCGCCGTGGGACACGTGTTTGACGCCGACACGGTCGTGTTCTACGACACGGATCTTAACCCCAGCATGGACGCCCGCACCCAAGAGTGGTGCGACAGAGTCGGGCGCTCCAAAGACATCCACATCTACAGGTGTGTGAATTGTAGCCATTCGTGATTATGTAAGAAGAGTTGCGTAATGAAGACAAAGGTTATAGTTACGATTAGAGGTGAACCGGATTTTTCCCCCGAAAGCTAGATTGGCTCATACTTGCCCATAATTGATTAATCAAGCGATAGTTTTTATAATGGTAAATAGATTAAAAACACTATAATATAGTACTGAACTTTATTACAAATGAGAAGAAGAAAAAACAGTACTAAATCATGGAAATATGCCAAATGATATAAATATGAATGAAATATTGTGTTATCGTGTGTAAAAACAAACAGCTCGTGGTGTCAGTGGTTTGCCTCTAGAGGCCGTTCTCGTAATGATGGCGGACTGGAAGCTGGAAAAACTATCCATATGGATTTTTGCCGCTATTTCCAGCAATCAGCTATCGGTGCCGGCAAAACCAAATAAACGGTCGACCTGTAGTTCTAAGTGAATGACATAAATGTAACTGCTGGTATGTATGTTTGATTCAGGCTGGAGAGTGGAAACTCTATAGAGGAGAAACTGCTGAAGAACGGCACTAAGGACCTGATCAGAGAGGTAGCAGCCCAAGGCACGGACTACACGCTCGCCTTCCTTACACAGGTACACACCCACATCTCTTGAACACCATACACCAGGACTGAAACATTTTGAGGAAGTTCTAATCTCGATATTTTCGTTGCAGCGCACCATCCAGGACCTGTTTGAGGTCGAAGTCGGGTCTGGGGAGAAGGTCGAGGAGTTCGTTGTGCTGCATCAGGAACCGTCTCCGTCAGAATCGATCCCTCCTCACGTCGCCAGGCCGTACATCCAGGCCCTCAACACCATCACGCTTCAGACGCTTCACCCAGACGAGACGATCGAGAAGAAAGCTGTAGAAAAAGGAAAGGAGCAAACGGAGAAGGAGAAAGAGGGTGATGTGAAGGATAAAATTTCTCAGTTAGAAGAGTTGGCATCTGTTGTGGATCAGGTAATTAGTAGTTGCCGTGATTTTCTTTTTTGATATAAATAATTATTATTTTTTTTTAATAATTAAATGAAATTTTTCTTTATAATTGCTGTAGCTGACTCCTATTGAGAGATACGCACTCGAGTACCTTGAGTACCTTCACATCAGTGAAGATGAAGCTGTTGCTAAGGAGCGCGTAGAAACCTCTAAACGAGCCTGGGAGCTGCGGCACCAGCAGAAGCGAAAACGCGAAGATGATGAGCTGGCTACTCTAGAAGACGAGGAAGACCTCTTCACCTACACCAGAGAGGATGCCTACAACATGGTACACCTTTTACGAACTATCAGCCAATATGACTTGAAAGTATTTTATTGAGTCTTTTATGCTTAAGATTATTTTTTTTATTATTATTTATTCTCTGAAGGAGTACGTGTTTGAATCTGCAGACGGTCAGACAGAAATCATGCCGGTGAGACGCTACTGCATTTATTATTCGTACGATTTCATCGTATCACATATAGATATGATGATCTGTATATACGTCTTGTTCTCGCTCTAGTTGTGGACGCCCCCGACGCCACCTCAGGACGATAACGACATCTATATCGACTCTGTGATCTGCCTCATGTACGACTCCGCCCCCATGCCCGAGTCCAAGTTGCCGCCAGTGTACATCCGCAAAGAGCACAAGAGGCCCAAGATGGACCCGTCTGGTAGGAAATCATCCACGGCTTCCATCATTGGAGCTAATATTTTGAGGAAAAATGAGTTTAAACTGATTGGAAAGGGCTGCAGTAGGAAAGAAATATATTATTTTGCATGTAAACATAGACAATAGTGTTTACACTAAACAGGCATAACATTATAACACTGACAGGTTTAGTGAAGAACACTGATGATCTCTTCTTCATGGCACCTGTTAGTGGGTGGAGATATTTATTAGGCAGCAAGGGAACATTTTGTCCTCAAAGTTGACGTGTTAGAAGCAGGAAAAATGGGCGAAATGGGGGATTTGACAAAATTGTGACGTCTAGACGTCTGGGTCAGAGCATCTCCAAAACTGCAGTTCTTGTGGGATGTTCACAGTCTGCATTGGTCAGGATCTTTCAAAAGTGCTCCAAGGGAGGAACAGTGGTGAACCTGCAAATATGATTAACCAATATTATAATTTGTTTTTAGATAGAATTATGCATATTTTTCTTCCTGTTAATAACCTGGTTGTGTCTCCTCAGCCATGGGACGTAAGAAGAAGAAGGGTCACGGCGAGGCAGTGATCCCCCCGCGGTCGCTCTTCGATAAGGCTAGCATGCTGAAGGTGCGGCGAGAAGGAAAAGACCAGAAGAAGAACTTCTCCCTGAAGCAGCAGGCTCCGTTCGCCAAGCCGCTGCCATCGCTGGTAAAACCCACCATGGAGCCGGGGCAGGACAATCCCGAGTGGCTCATCAGTGAGGACTGGGCTCTGCTGCAGGTACACACATACACACATCTATGAACACACACACAGGCCTACAATTGTGTGCCTTCAGCTTTGCGATAACAGGTGTCCCAATACTTTTGTCCATATAGTGTACATAACACTCAGACTTGCTGAAGGTCTCGTTATAGCTCAGTAACAGACCCTATAATATCTTTTCTGTGATGATTGGCAGGCTGTGAAACAGCTCCTGGAGCTTCCTCTAAACCTGACCATCGTGTCTCCGGCTCACACTCCAAACTGGGACTTGGTGAGCGACGTGGTGAGCTCCTGCAGCAGGATCTACCGCTCGCCGAAACAGTGCCGCAGCCGCTACGAGAACGTCATCATCCCGCGTGAGGAGGGCAAGGTGCGAATGAGCGTTTATACTTTTGCTTCTATACTTTCCTGTCTATTTCCACTTTAATAATTAGGGCTTTGTTTTGCAGTTAATTTATGAAGCTAATCCCAAGAAGAAAACCAAGAGCATCTATAAGGTAAGATAATGCAGGTAGCATTTTTTTTTTTTTGCTTGTTGTTTCTAATTGATCCCAATGCTCTCTTTTTTTTTTTTTGTTTAACCATTACGCAGACTAAGAACAGCCGTCCCCTGCGCACGTGTCAGATCTACACCCAGGACGACAACGCCACCCAGATCCAGCTCTACAACAACCGCTTCGAGCTCATGAAGATCATCGCCAGCAAGAGGAGTGCTCCCATAAAACCTCTGTAAGAGCTCGGGATGGAGCTGCAAAACGACGGTGTGGTTTTGCTGCTTCCTTCATCGCTTTTTAATTTTTTATTTATTTTCCCCCCATCAGACTGGGTATGAATCCGTTCCAGAAGAACCCTAAGCATGCTTCTGTCTTGGCTGAAAGGTAACTTTTTTTTTTTTTTTTTTTTGGTCAGAATACTATATGGATCCCATATAGAAATTGTTGTTCACAATAAAAAAAAGGGAAATGAAATTTGTAACATCGGTGCCAATACTGATGTTTTTCTGTGTCTGAATCTATTACACAGCGGTATCAGCTATGATAAGCCCCTGCCTCCTATCCAGGTGGCGTCTCAGAGAGCTGAGAGAATCGCTAAAGAGAAGAAGGTGATTATCTTTTTGTTTAGATATATATATTTATTTATTTATATGTACTGTTATTAATCATAAAAATTTTTTTAAATGTGCTACCATGTTATTCATCAGTCAGTCACCAAATTATTCATATTTATATATTCGCCTTTTTTCCTATAACAGTACAATCTGCTTTCCCGAAGAATCCGATTTGTCCACCTCTGTGTTATGTTTCATAATGAAGAATAAATGAGTCTCTCAGTGAGCTCTAGATCTTTATTTTTTTGTCTTTCCCAGGCTCTGGCAGAGCAACAAAGGGCTCAGCAGTTGGCTCAGCAGCAGCAGCAACAGGCAGCTGGAGCTACTCCCGGAACTCCAGGTGCCACCACTCAGCCCCAAGCCCAGACCCAAGCCGCCACTGCTTCTGGACTACAAGCCGCTGCAGTTCCTCAGGGCACCCAGCAAGGCGCGGCCACAGTCCCGAACACGGCTGTGCTGGTCAGGATTTTTACGTTCCCCGTGACAATGTTTTTACGGCTCGAAATCTAACGTGAGCATGCGTATTTATTCTTCGTGTCGCTTTTTCACTTGCAGACCGGCACGATCAAGACGGCCGCTGCCAGCACGGGTATTCAGACAGGTATCGTTGGTGAATCTTATAATGTTGTTTCATTCCGTCTGAAATTCCTCTGATGATGACGATGATTTTTCCATGTCTCGGCAGCTGCAGTGGGAGGGAACTTGATCGTGAACACGGTAGCCAGCGTTCCTCCGGGCCAGTTCCAGGGAAACAAGCGTCTCGCGTCTCCTGTCATTTCCGGGACTTTACCTGTAAGCTGGGCATTTTCTCTCCGAATAAAATACACTGTAGATCGAGATGCGTTTTAGACCTGGTGGTGTAGCAAATATGAATACGAATTAATCTGATATGGAAAACACACAGGCACCTTTCGGTTCATTTTTCTATTATTCCGATAGATTTTGGGAAGAGACGCTTTTCCACATAACAGGACGTCTTCTAAAAGACTAATTTGTGTGTTAGTTTGTGATAACACGTCTGTTTTGCTTTAGGCTGCAGGTACGGCTACAGCTCAGGTGGTTCACACCCAGCAGAGGGCGGTCGCCTCAGCCCCCACCACCGCCCCTGCTGAAGTCGTCACCATAGCGGCCAGCCAGTGTGTTCGTGCTGTTACCCCGGTGACCGCCTCAACTGTGGTGTCCACGAGTCTGGCTCAGGTGCAGTCGCAGACACGCTCGCTCGTTGCTCCAGGTATGCCACACAGACACACACACACACATGCACACCTGCAATCACCCAGAAACTACCTTCCCACTTTCTTCACTTTAACAGGGATGCAGCTGACCCCGGGGAAGCCGATCACTCAGGCTCAGCTACAGATCTTCAGGCAGCAGCAGCTCCAGCAGCAGCAGCCACAGCAGCAGGCCGGTTCTCCTCAGATCAAAACAGGGAACAAACCACAACAGGTACACACACACACACACACACACACGCACACGCCTGTTTTGTAGCTGCAGTCATGCAATTCGCTGACATGGCTCTTCTTGCCGGAAGTCTAGAATTTTTGTTTACCGACGCAGGAAGTCTGATGCTGTCAGATATTTGCTGAATGTCTGCTTTTTTTGCGAGGCGATAAAAGTTTCGTCTGCACCTCCACCCGTAGAACACAACGCAGGCGCACGGATCAGCGTCCTGTGACGGCGCACGTTTCTCAGTGCCAAAATAAGGTCAATATAATCCCCACAAAAACTCGTTTCTCATCAGAGCTGTAGGTCACAGCACTTGTTATGAAATGACAAATCGCTTTTTTAAAAAAAGTGGGATTTCGCACGTACACCACACAGGAAGTGGTCTACAGAAGTTGATTAATTTCCCATGAGAATATATTATAAATCGGTGCTTCTTAAAAGGTATGGATCAGGAGGTAGTATCCTACTTTGCCCCGGACCCAGTATTTGCACTTATACAGCTGAGCAATTGTGAGGCCTCGCTCAAGGGCCCAGAGGTGGCAGCTTGGTGGTGCTGGGATTTTAACTCAGAAGTCCAACATCTTATGCACTGAGATACCACTTCCACGTTTCACAAATTCCAGCACCATCTAGAAAAAAACAAACAAAAATGCTAGTTTAAATATTCCAGGAAGAGGTGGGTGAAGATAGCCGGTGACTCAGCTGTTCCGAACATCTATAGGAAGATCATTTATCATACATCATATCATTTGATTATTTTCTCATGAAGATGGCAAGGCCGAAGCTGCAGGTGGTGGCTGCTCAGGGCCAGCAGGCTGCAGTCACTCAGCAGCCCCAGCAGGTCCAGACGGCTTCCACTCCCCAGCCTGGGGTGCAGCTCACCACGATGAACGCCGTAACCAGAGCTGCTGCTGTGCTCACCGGGACCACTGCATCTAACCTGCAGGTCACCAGACTGGTGAGCTATCTCACACACACATTTAGACCTTTGGCTTAAAAATGGGTTGAAATTCAACAGCCAGAGGCCCAGATGTTTTTATTGAAGTTTTGAACGTCTCTCATATGTCACACAGCGAGATACGCTTTACATGGTATAAAGCTGACGTTTTTGTCGTTTCCCCTACATCAGACACGAGTCACTGCGCCAGGTATCGTCCCAGCACAGGTGGGCGGGACGGCCCAGGTGACTCTGACTAAACCCCCGGTGGTGTCTGTACCTGCTGTAGTGTCGTCCACCCTACCAGTGACCGTGGCAGGAATCAGCGTGGCTATTGCCCCGAACCCCAAAACAGGTACTAGTATTACGCATGGAGGGATTTTCACACAAATGAGCACGCAGGTTTCCTTTAAAGTTTAATAAAATGATACATTTTTGATTTAGGATTGTTTTTTGTGTGTTTTGTGTTGTGTAGGTTCCCTCCAGGTTCCCCATTTGTTGCGGCAGAAGCAGCCTGGAGCAGTGCAACAAAAAGCTGCACAACCTCAGACACAGGCTGCAGTACAGCAGAAGGTATTTCTTTTTTTTTTTTTTTTTTACTCTTAATGATAGCGTGATCTATCTTTTCTAAATGATATTCTTATAAAAAAAAAATCACGATATTAAAAAACAATCACGGTATTAAATAAATCTTGTTTTTATCGCAATTATGAATTTTTTTCTTATTTTCGTTTTTTTTCTTCTTAATGATGTTTATTTATTTATTTTCCTAATGATTTTTTTAATTGTATTTCTTGATAAAAAAAATTCTTTTTTTAATATAGGGTTTTTTCTAAATGATATTGTGGTGATTTTTTTTTTTTTCTCTCTTAATGATATTTATATTTATTTTTTCTTAATGATTTTTTCGTATTATTTTTTTCCAATAATTTTTTTCTTTTTTTTTTTTAATCCATTGTTGAAATATTTTTTCTTGTTCAGTTGGCCACTCAGCAGGCGGCTCAGGCGGCAGGTCAGGGTCAGCAGAAGGTAGCGTATACCACCACGCAACTTGCGCCAGGCATCAAGACCCAGTTTATCACCACTTCTCTCACTGCCCAGTCCCAGAAACCTGGCACCGCACAGCAGTTCCAGGTACAGGTACACACACACACACACACACACACACAGCGCATTATTAAATTTTGTATGCAGTTACTTCTCAAACCTTGTGTAGATATGGAACATTTTATATTACATCTATTAAAGTCTGACATTCATTTTACAATTAATTAAATTACTGCTGTATTCTCCTTTTACAAATGGTTAAGGCTCTGGGTTACTGATCAGAAGGTCAAGGGTTTGAGTGTGTGTTTGTGCTTCATGCTTCCTCTCCTCTGCTTGTAGGTCACTAAACTTCCTCAGATAGTGCAACAGCAGTTAGTGTCCTCACAACAGCAGGTACGAGTGCGCTTGTGACGCTGCATTTCATATTTCTGTTCTTTTTCCCTGTGATGATGATGATGATATATGTGTGTGTGTGTGTGTGTGTGTGTGTGTGTGTGTGTGTGTGTGTGTGTGTGTGTGTGTGTGTGTGTGTGTGTGTGTGTGTGTGTGTGTGGATCCAGGCCCAGCCTCAGACGGTGACTCTGACCCAGGCGCCTGTCACGACTGGACCGTCTTCCCAGCTGCAGGTGATCCCCACGTCTGCTGCGCAAGTGGTCCATCAGAAACTCCTTCCGCAGCAGCAGGTTGTTACCACGGCAGCTCCGGCGTCCTCCACTCAGATCCCGGTCCCAGCTCCTCAAAGCCCCGCCCAGCAGCAGAGCACCGTAGTGACCCCTGCAGTCGACACGCTGGTACAGCAGCCTGGAACGCCGCAATCTCAAACGGCCAAAGGAAACGCACGCGCAGGAGCCGCCATGCGCGCTAAAACTCCAGCCAAACCCAGCGGAGGCAGCTAGACACTCTCACACTCTCTCACACATATACACACACACACACACACACACACACACACACAAAACACTTCACGTTGTGGAAGTTGTTTTACTGGATTCTGTTGCAGTAAAATGCTTCTTTTTTTCTTTTTTTTCTACCACGTTTGTTTTTTTACGGCCGTTACACATCATACGTTTATTATCGGAAAAAATCACGGACTATGATTATGGAACGCCACACGGTCTCATTGTAACAGGAAGCGGCTGATTGGATGTTCTCAAATCTGATTGGTTAGAAGGTTTAGGTAAAGTTTGGATAATGATACCGGTGTCCAGATCAATCAGGTGTGTGTGTGTGTGTGTGTGTGTGTGTGTGTGTGTGTGTGCGCACGCACAGTAAAAAGCCCCAGGTTTAAGATTTTAGATACCTTGTGTATGTGTCCACCTCGTACAGCTGAACGTTTTTTTGTTTTTTTTAGTCGTGGCCAGTTAAGACTAGTAGCTTGTGAACGTCCTGATGGGGGCGATGTTCTACTGGAACGGGATGAGATTAGGATCTCCAGAGAGGACAGGACGGGGTTGCTGCGTACCGGATAGGATGAATGAGCGAACGATCCGAAGTCTTTAGAGCAGTAGAGGTGTTTGGTGTTACAGATGGATCCTGCTCTTGGTTTTTATTAGCGAGTTGTATGTTAGATGTGTCATAAACGAGTGTACGATTGTAATGTCTGGAGACGCACCAATCCCATCAGGGTCACGGCACCAAGATGGGAGACATAAAATAAAAAGTTGTCTGAAAGTTTATATCGTTTATGTTTACGGCGTTTGGCAGATGCCCCTTATCCTCTTACATCTGAGCAGTTGAGGGTTAAGGGCCTTGCTCAAGGGGCCCGGCAGTGGCAGCAAGGTGGTGCTGGGATTTGAACTCGGGACCTTAAGTCCAATGCCTTAACCACCTTCCTATCACATACCAGTATAGCATTTCAGATAAAGACGATGGGCGTTGGTGCGTGTCTGGTGGTCATGTGTGAGGACGTCTAATTTAACCAGTCACTGGACGTTTCCTACAAAGCAGCTCGTGACGTCTCAGACAGACAGACAGACGGAGCGCAGACGACAATTTCTTTTTGTTGTTTTTGTGCATTTTTTTTTTTATTCTGTATCACCTGCACTGTAAAATTGTGTTGATGTACTTGTAATGTGTCCGATTTTCCCCTCATCCATCATATATTTGTCTTTTTTCTATTCATTCTGAGGAACAAATGTGTAAATAACAGAAGGGAAGACATTTGTAACTGTAAAGCAGTGTTTTCTTTGGAATTTTTGTTTTTTTGTTTGTTTTTTTTGTTTTTTTCCAACTCTATATAAAGTGTTGTTTTTATACCAAGACGGCGGTATTCCGTGTCTTATTTGGAAATTGTATGCAAAAGTATTGGCACCCTCCACGTAAGCGATTGAAATATCAGCGTTTTGTTTGCTTCTCGTATTTCTTTTCTTCGGAGTGACTGCTCGTCACTGCATTTTCAGCAAGCACTAGTTTTACGGTGGAAACAAGCGAAATGTTTAATGCTAGAAGTCTCCTTGTGCAGCATTTGTACTGTTTAGAACACGTTATAGAAGCTATAAACAAAGAGGAAGTCACTTTTCACATTTCAGAGAAACCAAAAAGCACAAACTCCTTCATCTTGAAGTTTCATTTCAGTTTTATTTGTAGAGCGATTTTTAACAAAGCAGAGAGTCCTAAAGCAGCTTTATGCTGATAGAGGTTATTAAGTTAGAATGTATACGTTTTAAAGCCTTTTGACCGAGCCTGTGATGTCGTCTGGTGAGGAAAAACTCGCTAGACATGACTTCAGACTTTTCATTTCTGATTATGCTTCAGCAGTGATGTAAACCTATCTTAACATGTAAATAGTGCAGGTTGTCCTTGTTACATAATATTGAACTCGCTGATTTAAACTGCACAGATTCAATTCTTTCACACAATTTGAAATGAGGGGTGAAGAAATGCGGTAGTTGGTCAGAGGGGGCGCTGTTGTCTTTTATTGAATTATATGAGCTCATGTAGACAGTAGTTGACTGATTTCTCCAGATGTAGGTGCTGTGGGACGTCTCCGTCTCTGTCCTCTTCTGTGCGAGTCTCGGACAGGCCTGTGAATTCTTCACACGCTTCGAGAAGAGGAAACTTGGACGAACACACGGAATATATCTGAAGGTGTACATTCAACATCAGGGCGAGAAAGTCCTGTGTGTGTGTGTGTGTGTGTGTGTGTGTGTGTGTGTGTGTGTGTGTGTGTGTGTGTGTGTGTGTGTGTGTGTGTGTGTGTGTGTGTGTGTGGGCAGGAGGCGGTATGCAGGATGTGGAATGGCTTAGTGCTGAGTTTTATTTCAGCTTGAACTCTTATAGTTTGTCTGTAAAACTGAAAAAAGGAAGACTGTAATCAAGATCATCGTGACTGAATCAGCGGATTGATGTGCTGATTTAAAAAAAATAAATCACAAGAGGCTCAAAATCTTTTTCTGAAAACATATTTTTCTTGTCATTTATAAACCCTTTTCATGGGTGGAGGCTTCCTTCCTTTTCCACCATTACAGCGAGATTCAGTGCTCCACTAATCACAAAGTGTATCAGCTCAGTTCAGGTGAATGTGTGGACAGGAAGCTCAACATTACAAGCTTTATTCTGTGTGTGTGTGTGTGTGTGTGTGTGTTGTGTTTGTTGGCGTTGATACCGTTGCCGTCTGGTCCTGTTTGCTTCACGTCTCTGTGACTGACGTGACCTTTAAGCGGCTCTGCGAGTAGAAAGATCAGACGTGTCGATTTCTGCCAGACTGAGAGTCGTTTGGCGAAGGCCGTGTGCAGAAAACGGACCGTTTTAAACATTATTTATTAAACTGATCATTTAATGGACGTGAAACATGAGACCAGCAGCTGTAATGTTATATATCATTGTGTAGAATTGGTTATGGGTCCATGAAGGACACCAGGGTTCTGTTAGTTAATGCAATTCCTTTTGAGCAAGTCAACATCACACCAAGTCTCTGTGTAGTGAACATTCAGCCATCACTTACTGTCGTAGACTTCTCACATGATTATGGTCATCTGGTGGTGTGGTGATCTGGATTCAGGGATCCGTTAGAGTCAGTGGACAGTGAGAGTCGAGTCAGGGGACTGTTAGATTTTAAGATCTGTAGATTTGGTGGTGTGGTTATGTGCTGGTGTAGTGATCTAGTGATCTGTAGATCTGGTGGTGTGGTGATCTAGAGAGCTGTTGGTGTAGTAATCTGTAGATCTGGTGGTGTAGTGATCTGGTGGTATAGTGGCCTAGAGATCTTGTAGTGTAGTGATCTAGCGATCTAGTGGTGTAGTGATCTGGTGGTATAGTGATCTAGAGATCTTGTGGTGTAGTGATCTAGGGTCAGGGCATTTTTGGAGTCAGGGTTCAGTTCGAGTCAGTGGACAATGAGAGTCGAGCTGGTTCTCTGTTCGAACACCGAGCAAAAACCAGAACCAGGGAAAGAACCCTTTTCTTCTGCTTTTCCAGCTTTTCTCTGTTCTTTATCATGCTGTAGAACGTGAGGAGGAGCTCAGAAGAACAACAGGTTGTCTGATGATTGTGTTTTATCATCAGTGAGGTTGTGAGAGACAGGAGACAGAGGTGTCACGTTTCTCCTCGCGGGAATCTGTGCCTCAAGAGAGAACGGTGTGGTGTCCTGTAGGACAAACATGATGTTCATGATACACTGTGACTGTCTGTTACACTGTAACCTGGTGAACTCCGTGTATAAAACACTGCTGGTGTCCAAGAAACACCACGTGCCCAGAGAACACACTCCCACCTCCATCACACACACCAGAGCTGATCCAGGTTTCCTTTTGTACTGTGAACACTGTGTGTGGGTGTGTGGGGTTTGTGTGGGGGCTAACATCATCAAACACACCTTCCTGTTCTCCCATACAGTCAGCAGAAAAGTTTGAAAATGAGACTCGTATTGTGATGTGGGATGTGGAAGGCGTGTCTACAGACACAATTCTTTTCTATTTTACCAATTTTTTACCACAAGTTACCAAATGGAGGTGAAATATCAGCACTTCTTCCTCTCTCGCTCTTTGTGTTGTAATAGTAGACAGACTCTAAAATCGTGTGTGTGTGTGTGTGTGTGTGTGTGTGTGTAAGGAAAATTGAAAGAGAGGGAGACAGTAGGATGTTATTTATTGGTCTTGCCTCAGATCTGCTGGAGCCCCTTTGCTCAGTCTGACAGTGTCATTGATCTTTGTCTGATACACTCTTGCCTACTGCTGTGTGTGTGTGTGTGTGTGTGTGTGTGTGTGTGTGTGTGTGTGTGTGTGTGTGTGCGTGTGCGTGCCTCAGGCTGTTGCGTAATCCGATTATGAAACAGCCTGGCAATATGAGCCTACTCCCTACTCTGGGGCACACACACACACACACACACACACACACACACACACAGCCACAGGAGCAACAGACACTGCTAAAAGGACATTTATTATGAACACATTTCCATTTATTCTCTCACACACACACACACACACACACACACACACACTTGTATTGTCTGGATATTTCTTTCAAAAACCCTATGAGATCTCAACCAATTTAGAATTCCTTTTGAGCAAGTAAACATCACACCACATCTCTGTGTAGTGAACATCCAGCCACAATTTACTGTCATAGAGCTCTCGCTTTACTCTGGAGATCTGGGGGTCTGGAGATCTGGTGGTATAGTGATCTGGAGATCTGGTAGTAGAGTGTTTTGGAGATCTGGAGATCTGTTGATGTGGTGGTGGTGTTATCTGGTGTGATCTTGTGGTGTAATGATCTAATGATCTGGTGATCTTGTAATATAGTGGTTATAAGGTTATAGTTATTATAATGGTTATGGTGGTTATAGTGATTATTCCTGGTGGTTATAATGGTCAGTAGTTCACAGAGCTTAATTTGCCCCCTGACTGTACTGACTGGGTGGAACCTGGTTCGGCCGTTTTAGAAGAACTTTCACCGTTTATTCTGTAAGTATGAACACTTGACGTGAGCATCTACATGGAGTTCCTGTTACACCTCTGGGTTCATTCATTATTAAAGAAAAGCACGTCATATATTCTAATGCTGTGAAATCTGTTCAAAAACAGATGGTTCCTGTTCTCACTTATGCTACAGCAGCTAGAACCAGAGGTTCCCGCAGCATCGTCACCTTTTCACCTAAAACTAATAAATCGCACAGTTGATTTAAATTCACTGGACACTCCATCAGTCAACATCCAATAAAACGCTTCTTACAGAAATCTTTATTACATGGAGACGAATCAATTTCACGTTTTCACGTTTTGCTTCACAGATGTTTATTACAAACCTGTTTATTAAAACTTGTTTCAATCCCCCGAATGGGACGTTACCATGGAAACGACAACACATCACAACGCACACTCTACAAATCCCGAGCTGGATATCAGTCCTGTGTGAACACTTACCTTGTGTAATTAATACACACACACACACACACACACACACACAGAGCAACATATGAGTACAGTAAATCAAAAGCAGCCAGTATTTGTATTTTTCTTCTGATAGAGAGTGTGTGTGTGTGTGTGTGTGTGGGTTTGATTCTACATCCCAAGTGGATCAGTAACTGGATCATCAGTGTGCTCTGGAGGTTTAGTGTTACACTCCCAAACTCAGACTCATCCATTAACCCACAGTGCAAACACACACACACACACACACACACACACACACACACACACACACACATACACATACAGAGTGTTTACTACAATATTATGAAGTCATCTTTACACACACACAATGTTCACTATAGTACTCTGTTGTCAGCTTGCAATGTAAACACACACACATTACTGTTTATTTTTTTAAGATTAAAAATATCAGGTTATTAACCCACACACACACACACACACACACACACACACACACACACACACACACTCCACAGCAGCCCTGCCAAACAGGTCGAAGGTCTCCAGCCTCGGCTCCTCGTCCTCCAGCAGCTCTGCGTTATTTCATCTATGATTTTAGCATCAGTGTGTCTGCAGGTTACAGCCGTTTATTATGCGCCGACTGTTGCTACACACATTAATACAGGCCATCGTCTGGTCGTCACAGCAACTCTGGGGGTAGCCACATTCTTCATTTAGACAGTCGGATTGGAATGGATTCATCAGATACCCGTCCAAAACTAAACGCTTCATCATACACTTGATGAAATACGTTTATCATCCACCAAAACAGGCTCTCAGTGTGTGTGTGTGTGTGTGTGTGTGTGTGTGTGTGTGTGTGTGTGTGTGTGTGTGTGTAGGTTATGGACTATTTTTGCTCCTTCTTCTCCTTTCTGATTTAAAGGACATCACATATCATATCACATCATACATACAGAATATGCAACACACACACACACACACACACACACACACACACACACACACACGTACCTGACCCATTTTAATTACACAGTTCCCTGGATATAATGGACAACACAAATATAGCTTTCAAAACACACACACACACACACACTGCTGAAAGGTGTAATTATGCTG
>NC_060900.1:2728100-2745600 GCF_014805685.1 Silurus meridionalis | reverse complement strand
AGAGTGTTTACTACAATATTATGAAGTCATCTTTACACACACACACACGTACCTGACCCATTTTAATTACACAGTTCCCTGGATATAATGGACAACACAAATATAGCTTTCAAAACACACACACACACGTACCTGACCCATTTTAATTACACAGTTCCCTGGATATAATGGACAACACAAATATAGCTTTCAAAACACACACACACACGTACCTGACCCATTTTAATTACACAGTTCCCTGGATATAATGGACAACACAAATATAGCTTTCAAAACACACACACACACTGCTGAAAGGTGTAATTATGCTGGAATAGTGCTTACATAAAGGACATCACATATCATATCACATCATACATACAGAATATGCAACACACACACACACTGCTGAAAGGTGTAATTATGCTGGAATAGTGCTTACATAAAGGACATCACAGGCATTGCTGAAGGACACACACATGTGAAGACTGTATCCTGTTTTTCACCCTGCAGGTGTGTGTGTGTGTGTGTTCATGCTTTATATAATTTATGTATGTGTTCATGTGTGAGAGCACTACTCATAACCCACTTATATTTAACCAGTGACTTATACGATTTCAAAATGTCATCTATGGGAAATAGTAAGAGGGAGAGAGAGAGAGAGAGAGAAAGAGAAAGGAAGGGAGAGAGGGAGGAGGTGTTGATGTATTGATTCAGTAATGGCCGCCCCAGACTGATAATATTCACTGAGGAAGCTCAAGGCTGTAGATTGAGGGATGAGGTAAGACAGAGGATGGAAAATGGGGTGGGGATGGGTTCAACTCTCTCTCTCTCTTCTGTCTTTCTCAATCACACTTGTGCACACACATATAGAGTCTCAAAAGACAAAAGACTTAATAAGAGGCTATCATGACCGAATCAAGGCAGCAGCTGCTTTTAATACTGAACCAGGAACATTACACACACACACACTGCTGAAAGGTGTAATTATGCTGGAATAGTGCTTACATAAAGGACATCACATATCATATCACATCATACATACAGAATATGCAACACACACACACACTGCTGAAAGGTGTAATTATGCTGGAATAGTGCTTACATAAAGGACATCACATATCATATCACATCATACATACAGAATATGCAACACACACACACACTGCTGAAAGGTGTAATTATGCTGGAATAGTGCTTACATAAAGGACATCACAGGCATTGCTGAAGGACACACACATGTGAAGACTGTATCCTGTTTTTCACCCTGCAGGTGTGTGTGTGTGTGTGTGTGTGTGTGTGTGTGTGTGTTCATGCTTTATATAATTTATGTATGTGTTCATGTGTGAGAGCACTACTCATAACCCACTTATATTTAACCAGTGACTTATACGATTTCAAAATGTCATCTATGGGAAATAGTAAGAGGGAGAGAGAGAGAGAGAGAGAGAGAGAGAGAGAGAGAGAGAGAGAGAGAGAGAGAGAGAGAGAGAGAGAGAGAAAGAGAAAGGAAGGGAGAGAGGGAGGAGGTGTTGATGTATTGATTCAGTAATGGCCGCCCCAGACTGATAATATTCACTGAGGAAGCTCAAGGCTGTAGATTGAGGGATGAGGTAAGACAGAGGATGGAAAATGGGGTGGGGATGGGTTCAACTCTCTCTCTCTCTTCTGTCTTTCTCAATCACACTTGTGCACACACATATAGAGTCTCAAAAGACAAAAGACTTAATAAGAGGCTATCATGACCGAATCAAGGCAGCAGCTGCTTTTAATACTGAACCAGGAACATTACACACACACACACTGCTGAAAGGTGTAATTATGCTGGAATAGTGCTTACATAAAGGACATCACATATCATATCACATCATACATACAGAATATGCAACACACACACACACTGCTGAAAGGTGTAATTATGCTGGAATAGTGCTTACATAAAGGACATCACAGGCATTGCTGAAGGACACACACATGTGAAGACTGTATCCTGTTTTTCACCCTGCAGGTGTGTGTGTGTGTGTGTGTGTGTGTGTGTGTGTGTGTGTGTGTGTGTGTGTGTGTGTGTGTTCATGCTTTATATAATTTATGTATGTGTTCATGTGTGAGAGCACTACTCATAACCCACTTATATTTAACCAGTGACTTATACGATTTCAAAATGTCATCTATGGGAAATAGTAAGAGGGAGAGAGAGAGAGAGAGAGAGAGAGAGAGAGAGAGAGAGAGAGAGAGAGAGAGAGAGAGAGAGAGAGAGAGAGAGAAAGAGAAAGGAAGGGAGAGAGGGAGGAGGTGTTGATGTATTGATTCAGTAATGGCCGCCCCAGACTGATAATATTCACTGAGGAAGCTCAAGGCTGTAGATTGAGGGATGAGGGTAAGACAGAGGATGGAAAATGGGGTGGGGATGGGTTCAACTCTCTCTCTCTCTTCTGTCTTTCTCAATCACACTTGTGCACACACATATAGAGTCTCAAAAGACAAAAGACTTAATAAGAGGCTATCATGACCGAATCAAGGCAGCAGCTGCTTTTAATACTGAACCAGGAACATTACACACACACACACTGCTGAAAGGTGTAATTATGCTGGAATAGTGCTTACATAAAGGACATCACATATCATATCACATCATACATACAGAATATGCAACACACACACACACTGCTGAAAGGTGTAATTATGCTGGAATAGTGCTTACATAAAGGACATCACAGGCATTGCTGAAGGACACACACATGTGAAGACTGTATCCTGTTTTTCACCCTGCAGGTGTGTGTGTGTGTGTGTAGGTTATGGACTATTTTGCTCCTTCTTCTCCTTTCTGATTTAAAGGACATCACAGGCATTGCTGAAGGACACACACATGTGAAGACTGTATCCTGTTTTTCACCCTGCAGGTGTGTGTGTGTGTGTGTGTGTGTGTGTAGGTTATGGACTATTTTGCTCCTTCTTCTCCTTTCTGATTTAAAGGACATCACATATCATATCACATCATACATACAGAATATGCAACACACACACACACGTACCTGACCCATTTTAATTACACAGTTCCCTGGATATAATGGACAACACAAATATAGCTTTCAAAACACACACACACACGTACCTGACCCATTTTAATTACACAGTTCCCTGGATATAATGGACAACACAAATATAGCTTTCAAAACACACACACACACTGCTGAAAGGTGTAATTATGCTGGAATAGTGCTTACATAAAGGACATCACAGGCATTGCTGAAGGACACACACATGTGAAGACTGTATCCTGTTTTTCACCCTGCAGGTGTGTGTGTGTGTGTGTGTGTAGGTTATGGACTATTTTGCTCCTTCTTCTCCTTTCTGATTTAAAGGACATCACATATCATATCACATCATACATACAGAATATGCAACACACACACACACTGCTGAAAGGTGTAATTATGCTGGAATAGTGCTTACATAAAGGACATCACAGGCATTGCTGAAGGACACACACACATGTGAAGACTGTATCCTGTTTTTCACCCTGCAGGTGTGTGTGTGTGTGTGTGTGTGTGTGTGTGTGTGTGTGTGTGTGTGTGTGTGTGTGTGTGTGTGTGTGTGTGTGTGTGTGTGTGTGTGTGTGTGTGTGTGTGTGTGTGTGTGTGTGTGTGTGTGTGTGTCTTCTGACCTTTAAGAGGCAGGTGGAGGTGCAGGTGGAGGTGCAGGTATAAGTGGAGGTGCAGGTATAAGTGGGCGCAGGTATAAGTGGAGGCGCAGGTGGAGGTGCAGGTGGAGGTGCAGGTATAAGTGGAGGTGCAGGTATAAGTGGAGGTGCAGGTGGAGGTGCAGGTATAAGTGGAGGTGCAGGTATAAGTGAGGCGCAGGTGAAGGTGCAGGTATAAGTGGAGGTGCAGGTATAAGTGGAGGCGCAGGTGGAGGTGCAGGTGGAGGTGCAGGTATAAGTGGAGGTGCAGGTATAAGTGGAGGTGCAGGTATAAGTGGGCGCAGGTGAAGGTGCAGGTATAAGTGGAGGTGCAGGTATAAGTGGAGGCGCAGGTGAAGGTGCAGGTATAAGTGGAGGTGCAGGTATAAGTGGAGGCGCAGGTGAAGGTGCAGGTATAAGTGAGGTGCAGGTATAAGTGGAGGCGCAGGTGGAGGTGCAGGTGGAGGTGCAGGTATAAGTGGAGGTGCAGGTATAAGTGGAGGTGCAGGTATAAGTGGGCGCAGGTGAAGGTGCAGGTATAAGTGGAGGTGCAGGTATAAGTGGAGGTGCAGGTATAAGTGGAGCGCAGGTGAAGGTGCAGGTATAAGTGGAGGTGCAGGTATAAGTGGAGGCGCAGGTGGAGGTGCAGGTGGAGGTGCAGGTATAAGTGGGCGCAGGTGGAGGTGCAGGTATAAGTGGAGGCGCAGGTGAAGGTGCAGGTATAACTGGAGGTGCAGGTATAAGTGGAGGCACAGGTGGAGGTGCAGGTATAAGTGGAGGTGCAGGTATAAGTGGGCGCAGGTGAAGGTGCAGGTATAAGTGGAGGTGCAGGTATAAGTGGAGGCGCAGGTGGAGGTGCAGGTATAAGTGGAGGTGCAGGTATAAGTGAGGCGCAGGTGAAGGTGCAGGTATAAGTGGAGGTGCAGGTATAAGTGAGGCGCAGGTGAAGGTGCAGGTATAAGTGGAGGTGCAGGTATAAGTGGAGGCGCAGGTGGAGGTGCAGTTACAAGTGGAGGACCAGGTGGAGGAGCAGGTGGAGGTGAATGTGTTAGTCTCTGAATGCACAAAAATGCTTTTATTTATATTTTTTAGAAATGTATCACAATGACTCATTTATTGCACATCCTGGCTCTGATTCATTACATCTTCACTGCGTGATGCATTTGACTGATAACACGAGTGCGAACCAGTTAGTCGTCATGGTAACGAAGTGTGAAAAATAGGTCACATGTGAAACCTCAATTTCATTATTATTATTACTTGATCCAAATTGGAGACATCCTTCTGGAACTGGTTATTTGCCGTCTTTTTCTGGTGTGTGTGTGTGTGTGTGTGTGTGTGTGTGTGTGTGTGTCTGAAAGAGACTCATTAATCCACAGTGTCATTAAGGGCAGCTGAGCGTCTGACTGTGATTAATTTTGTGAAAGCTGCCGCAGTGATAAAGGTCACATTCAGCGTGTTAATCTCCACTGACCTCTGGCCTGTGTGTGTGTGTGTGTGTGTGTGTGCGTCCGTGCGTGTGTGCTTGTGTGTGTGTGTGTGTGTGTGTGTGTGTGTGTGTGTGTGTGTGTGTGTGTGTGTGTGTGTGTGTGTGTGTGTGTGTGTGTGTGTGTCTTCTGACCTTTAACCCTGCTGAGGAAACGCAGGACAATAGCCACATTATACACACCAGAATTCACACTACTAGCATTCAAAAGAGACACACAGACACAAAGAGAGAGAATGTGTGTGTGTGTGTGTGTACACATGCAAAATCTATCTATCTATCTATCTATCTATCTATCTATCTATCTATCTATCTATCTATCTATCTATCTATCTATCTATCTATCTATCTATCTATCTATCTATCTATCTGTGTTTTCTTGTTCTCACTTTTGGACTTTCTTTCTTTCTTTCTTTCTTTCTTTCTTTCTTTCTTTCTTTCTTTCTTTCTTTCTTTCTTTCTTTCTTTCTTTCTTTCTTTTTTCTCTCTCTCTCTCTCTCTCTCTCTCCTCTCTCTCTCTCTCTCTTTCTTTCTCTCTCTCTTTCTGAGGGATTTCTAAAGAGATTATCTTCCATAGAATTCATTTCATACACCACAGGGCATGAGCATAGTTTCTGTATTGGATTTTTCACTTTTATTCTCTCTCTCTGTTCCCTCAGAGGCAGTGAGTCAGCATAAGCGTGGAGGACAAACTCAAGCCCACCGTCACCTTTTCCCCCGAACACACACACATCACACTGCAAAGACGTTCAAGGTCTGGAGTCACTGTAGCCTCAAGACAGAGTTATGTGCAGGGTCATGTGATCACCTGATTAGCACAATACATTATATATTAAGGGTTTTGTACATATTAATGATCCAATATCACATTATTACTGGTTTTAGCATACAGAAAACACACACACACACACACACACACACACACACACACACACACATACACAAACACACAATCACATTCACACATATATACACACACACACACATACACACTCACACAACATACTTGTTTAATATTCACAGAACACCCACACTGCATAATCACACACACACACAGCTGTGCTAATAAGAAATGCCACACACTCGAATCTGAAGAGGCTGCAGACGTGTCACGATTCTGCTCGTCTTATGGCTTATAACCGTGAAGATCACAACCATGAAGGATGTGAGAGAACAAGGCATGAGAGAACATCTCTCTCACACACTTCATTACACATTTCTTTGAAAAACACACACACACACACACACACACCTCTCTCACATGCTATAATCTGCAAGAAAGGATACAATAGTTAGGAGGAATGAGAAAAGATTTTCATGGTCACATGCCAATGCTAAACTGGTAGATGTAGTGTCACTGCTTTATGTATGTATGTATGTATGTATGTATGTATGTATGTATCTATCTATCTATCTATCTATCTATCTATCTATCTATCTATCTATCTATCTATCTATCTATCTATCTATCTATCTATCTATCTTTTGTTTTTTGTACATTCTCTGGTATGGTATGGTATGGTATATTTTGGTATGGTGTGGTATGGTATGGTATGGTATGGTATGGTATGGTATATTATGGTATGGTATGGTATGGTATGGTATGGTATGGTATGGTATATATATGGTATATTATGGTATGGTATAATGGTATGGTATAGTATGTATGGTATGGTATGTATAGTATGGTATGGTATAGTATAGTATAGTATATGGTATGGTATAATGGTATGGTATAATGGTATAGTATATAATGGTATAGTATATATATGGTATAGTATATTATAGTTTGGTATAGTATGGTATAGTATAGTATAATTATGGTATAATTATAGTATATTATAGTATAGTATAATTATAGTATGGTATAGTATGGTATAGTATGGTATAGTATATATGGTATATTATAGTTTAGTATAGTATAGTATGGTATAGTATGTATGGTATAGTATGTATAGTATAGTATAGTATAGTATGGTATATTATGGTATGGTATAGTATGGTATGGTATAGTATGGTATGGTATAGGTATAGTATAGTATGGTATGGTATAATTATGGTATGGTATATGGTATGGTATAGTATGTATGGTATGGTATGGTATATAGTATGGTATGGTATATTATGGTATGGTATGGTATAGTATGGTATAGTATGGTATAGTATAGTATGGTATGGTATGGTATGGTATAGTATGGTATAGTATGGTATGTATGGTATGGTATAGTATAGTATGTATGGTATGGTATGGTTATGGTATGGTATGGTATGGTATGGTATGGTATGGTATGGTATGGTATGGTATAGTATGGTATGGTATGGTTATGGTATGGTATGGTATGGTTATGGTATGGTTTGGTATAGTATGGTATTATGGTATGGTATGGTATAGTATATATGGTATATATGGTATATATGGTATGGTATATATATGGTATGGTATGGTATGGTATGGTATGGTATAGTATGGTATGGTATGGTATATGGTATAGTATGGTATAGTATATGGTATGGTATGGTATGGTATGGTATGGTATAGGTATGGTATGGTATATAATAGTATGGTATGGTATATATGGTATGGTATATATATGGTATATATGGTATATTATAGTATGGTATAGTATAGTATGGTATATAGTATGGTATAATTATAGTATAGTATAGTATATAATAGTATGGTATGGTTTAGTTTGGTATGGTATGGTATGGTATGGTATAGTATGGTATGGTATAGTATATATTATAGTATAGTTTAGTATGGTATAGTATATGGTATGGTATATGGTATGGTATGGTATGGTATGGTATATAGTATGGTATATATATTATAGTATAGTATGGTATAGTATAGTATAGTATATAATAGTATGGTATGGTATAATGGTATAGTATATGGTATATATGGTATATATATGGTATGGTATGGTATGGTATGGTATGGTATGGTATAGTATTATGGTATGGTATATATAGTATGGTATGGTATAGTATATATGGTATGGTATGGTATGGTTTGGTATGGTATAGTATGGTATGGTTTGGTATGGTTTAGTTTGGTATGGTATGGTATGGTATGGTATGGTATGGTATAGTATGGTATGGTATAGTATATTATGGTATGGTATGGTATAGGTATGGTATGGTATGGTATGGTATAGTATAGTATGGTATATATGGTATATTATGGTTTAGTATGGTATAGTATATGGTATGGTATGTATAGTATGGTATAGTATAGTATATATAGTATGGTATATATAGTATGGTATATGGTATGGTATATATTATGGTATGGTATAGTATGGTATGGTATAGTATATGGTATATATATATGGTATAGTATAGTTTAGTATGGTATAGTATATTATGGTATAGTATAGTATAGTATGGTATATATATTATGGTATAGTATAATTATAGTATAGTATAGTATAGTATGGTATAGTATAGTATAATGGTATAGTATATGGTATAGTATAGTATAGTATAGTATAGTATAGTATAGGTATGGTATGGTATGGTATGGTATATATAGTATAGTATGGTATGGTATGGTATAGTATGGTATGGTATGGTATGGTATGGTATGGTTTGGTATGGTATGGTATGGTATGGTATGGTATAGTATAGTATGGTATAGTATATTATGGTATGGTATATTATGGTATAGTATGGTATGGTATAGTATGGTATGGTATATATGGTATAGTATATTATAGTTTAGTATGGTATGGTATGGTATAGGTATGGTATAGTATGGTATAGTATGTATGGTATGGTATGGTATATTATGGTATGGTATAGTATGGTATGTATGGTATGGTATGGTTATGGTATGGTATATTATGGTTTAGTATGGTTTGGTATGGTTTGGTTTGGTATGGTATGGTATGGTATGGTATAGGTATGGTATAGTATAGTATAGTATAGTATGGTATAGTATAGTATATAGTATGGTATATGGTATGGTATAATATAGTATGGTATAGGTATGGTATGGTATATATATATGGTATGGTATGGTATGGTATATGGTATATGGTATATTATGGTATGGTTTAGTATAGTATATTATGGTATGGTATGGTATGGTATTATGGTATGGTATAGTATGGTATGGTTTAGTATAGTATGGTATGGTATGGTTTAGTATGGTTTGGTTTGGTATGGTATGGTATGGTATGGTATAGTATAATTATGGTATAGTATGGTATAGTATGGTATGGTATGGTATGGTATAGTATATTATGGTTTGGTATGGTATGGTATGGTTTGGTATGGTATAGTATGGTATGGTATGGTATGGTATGGTATGGTATGGTTTGGTATGGTATGGTATATATGGTATGGTATAGTTTAGTATAGTATGGTATATAATGGTATGGTATATATGGTATATTATAGTATATTATGGTATAGTATATGGTATAGTATGGTATATGGTATAGTATATGGTATAGTATATGGTATGGTATGGTATGTATGGTATGGTATGGTATGGTATGGTATGGTATGGTATGGTTTGGTATGGTATGGTATGGTATGGTATGGTATATATGGTATAGTATATTATGGTATGGTTTGGTATGGTATAGTATGGTATGGTATAGTATGGTATATAATGGTATGGTATATATGGTATATTATGGTTTAGTATGGTATATATGGTATGGTATGGTATATATGGTATGGTATGGTATAGTATGGTATGGTATAGTATATTATAGTATGGTATGGTTTGGTATAGTATATTATGGTTTGGTATGGTTTGGTATGGTATGGTATGGTATGGTATAGTATATGGTATAGTATGGTATAGTATAGTATAGTATATTATAGTATGGTATATTATGGTATGGTATAGTATATTATAGTATAGTATAGTATGGTATGGTATAGTATATTATAGTATGGTATATTATGGTATGGTATAGTATATTATGGTATAGTATATGGTATGGTATAGTATGGTATGGTATGGTATGGTATGGTTTAGTATAGTATGGTATGGTATGGTTTAGTATGGTATAGTTTGGTATGGTATGGTATAGTATATTATAGTATGGTATAATTATGGTATGGTATGGTATAGTATGGTATGGTATAGTATAGTATATGGTATGGTATGGTATGGTATGGTTTGGTATGGTATGGTATGGTATGGTATGGTATGGTATAGTATGGTATGGTTTAGTATGGTATAATTATGGTATAGTATATTATAGTATATTATAGTATAGTATGGTATAGTATATTATGGTATGGTATATTATGGTATGGTATATATATGGTATATTATAGTATGGTATGGTATATATATGGTATAGTATGGTATAGTATATTATAGTATGGTATATATATGGTATGGTATAGGTATGGTATGGTATATTATAGTATGGTATATGGTATAGTATATGGTATGGTATAGTATGGTATGGTATATTATGGTTTGGTATAGTATATTATGGTTTGGTTTAGTATGGTATGGTTTGGTATGGTATGGTATATTATGATTTACTTTGGTATGGTATGGTATGGTGAAGTGCGATGTGGTATGGTTTATTATGCTTTATAATGGTATAAGATGGATTTGTATAGTATAATATGGTTTATTTTGGTATTGAAACATTGTAAAGTTTAGTTTAGCTCATTATGGTGTTGAATCGATGGCTAGGTGATGTGTGTGACATGGTTTAGTTTGCTTTATTGTGATATGGTTTGGTGCAGTTTGGTAAGGTATGGTTTAGAGTTCTTTATTGTGGGATGGATATTATCAGTTCTGTTGGTATGGTGTAGTATGATCTTGTATGTCATGGGGATGTTTAATTTGGTTTATTTTGGTATGGTATTTATGTTATGGTTCAGTATGTTTAAGTTTGTATGGTATTGTGTAGGACGTCTAGGTACGGTTTAGGTTGTATGATGTGATTTGTTTGGTTTATTCTGGTTTGGGATGGATAATATTGGTTCTGATCTGAGATGGTAAGATAATGTACTATGTGAGAGAATATGAAATGGTTTTGTTGTGGTACATTTTTGCATAGTTTGGTTTATGAAATGGTACAGTCTGGTTTTAGTATAGTAGAGTATTGTACAGAATTTCTCCCTTTCTGCTCTTTATAAAGACTGTCACTCTGCCAGTTCTCTCTGCCAGGGGGTTCAGCCAGGGCAATGAAGCTGAAATAAAAATCTGCATGAGGATATAATAAAGTGTCAGTAGAGAAGCTTCAGTCCCAGAAGAAGGCAGAAGCTGTCAGATAAGAAGCGACTCTGTAGAGACGGCTGATAGCCAATTCATTACAGGATTTCACAATATTCTTATCTGTAATCTATTTCAATTTCCAGATAAGTGACACCGAGCTCTTGCGCTGACACGTCTTGAAATTAGAAGGAAGTCTACATTTTCGTAGGAACACAATGGAAAAAAGAGGACAAAAAAAGGCAGGGGATTGACAGATTGAAAGAGAATTGTGATGCATGTATGTGCAGGGAAAAAGCCTTAGTTGGTTACACCCCTTTTCTCTTGTACCTTACAGGGAAAAAATAAAAAAATTAAATTTGATGTTAGTTCGGGTTTTTTGTTCAGTGTGGAGACGTACAGGACGTCTTAATATTCTATTCATTAAGGACACTGACGTCTGGACTCTTCCATAGAAGTGACAGATTTTCTTTTTATAGTCTGTGTGTGAAACGTTGGAGAAAAACATATGAGATCATATTTGGGCATACAGAGCCACTCGAACGTTCGGATAAACTGAATCATAGCAGGATTTTTTTTTTAAGTCTGGATTTGCTTATACAATTGAATATTCCTGTCAGAAATACAAAGGGGACATATGAAACTCACTCCTACCAGTAACTGGAGCTCAGAAACAGACCCTGAAGCTGAGAAGCCCCATCATGCAACCTACAGTGTTTTCTTAATTTTGTTATTCTTCTTTATTGCATTTCTTTTTTCTCCAGCACACAAAAAAAATTATTTTATATTCAACATCTCAAACAACTCTTTCTGAGCTGTTTGGCTTCAGTGACTGCTTTTCCTAAAGTTTTAAGAACTGAGGGAAAAAGATCTCATAGCTAATTCAGGGATGAGTACGAGGGGCATGTCACCTTTGCCTTTATCAATTGCAGCATTGTTTTTCCCTTTAGTTCAAATTAATTTCTGTTGCACTTTAAACATCGTCACAAAGCTGGTTTGTGGAAATCCGGATACAAATTTCGCATTTACACGTTTAGATCAGGCAGTTACAGGAAACTCCGAGTTGATGTATGTGAAAGAGGGCAGATAGCAGAGTGAGCTGTACAGCATATTAATAAAGATCAAGTTAGCTGGAGAGAGGTACAGTTTAGGAAGTGGCAGCTCAGTAGATAAGCTGTTGGACTTCTGATCAGAACTTCATGGGCCCTTGAGCAATGCCCTTAATCATCAGTTGCTCATCTGACTGTAAGTCACTGTGGATAAGGGCATCTGCCAAATGTTAAAAATGTAAATGTAGTTTAAGTCTTCATCCTGCTCAGCCTGTATTTATCATATGATAGGAAAGAGGATTCTGATATTGGGAGAAAACATTGGGAGAATGTTATATAAATGTAATATAATGATGTCGTTATAAATTGTAATTGAAATTGTATAGCAATGATTGAAAAAGTTGGTGATAAAAGATTGTTCCACATCCAAGTGCAGATGGTCAAAAAAAGATACAGATTGGTGCAAAGGCAGGAAAATAATCCATCCGAATCATCTAAATAATAATAACAAAAATCGAAAGGCAAAACAATGTCAACAAACAATTCAAATGAGGCATTGATATTATCAAGAACTATCTTAAGACAGTGTGTGTTCTTGTTGGAAATCATAGTCCGTGGCAGCCATATAAGGGAGGTCATAGCTTAGTGGTTAAAGCTGCATGTACACCAATTCGGATGCAAGTCAAAAAGCTTTTATTGTGGTGAATTGAGACAACGTGTCTCCAGGATCCTGGTGCTACATAAAACAACACAGCGCTAAAGACTAAAGGACGTGTCCTCGCCACATAAAGTGCATCGTCTACACTTTCGTTTTCAATCATTTCCCAAAAGTTGTTCATCCACACTGAAACTTCAGATAACGTTTACATCCCCCTACTGCGCTATCAAAACGTAAGACGCGTCGACCTGCGTAATTTACACCTGCCGTTTATTTATTCAACGGCTCTTTGAAATGTCTCAGCATCGTTCTCAAAAGCCTCCGTTTTCAAAGTTCACACTGCGATGGGAAAATGACGTTTTCAAATGTATCCGCTTTGGAAAGTCGTTTCAAAACGCTACGTTTTCGTTGAATAAAAACGCCGTCTCAGTGTGGACGGAATTCCAAAACGGAGAGAAAAATACTTTTTTCGTTCAAGTGTGGACATGGCCTAAGGCATTAGACTTTGGATCCGAGGGGTCGTGAGTTCATATGAATGTGATAAATGTAAGTCGCTCTGGATAAAGGCGTCTGCCAAGTGCCATAAATGTAAATATTTGCAAGGAATTGGAGTTTCTGTCCTGTTGTGACTTGATATAGAATGATACAAATTCAATGTTCAGAGTTTGACAGTCAGTTTAAATGGCATTACATCCATGAACAACCATCGCAGTATCGTAGCAACTTATCTGTAAGTTCAGGATAGAAACCGAGGGAGACTGTTGTTAGCTGTGAATGTGAGTAAAATCATGGACACTTTTCTGACTGAAATATTACTTCAAAATGTTATGAGTAGCTCAGATTTGAGTTACGATCACCTCATGACACATACGGCATTGATGATGTGTGTGATATCATTATTATTATTATGTAAACACCCTCTTATTAATAAATCAATGATCATGTCTATAGTAACGTCTATGGCAGTTGCACCACAGGACTGCTTTTAAAATGGTGTGTAAATATTGATATGGTGAGGTGTTGGTTTAACATTCAGGGAAGGAGTCTCCAGTTCTAGTGCTTTGTAACAGTTAA
The DNA here is from genome assembly GCF_014805685.1 of Silurus meridionalis. NCBI lineage: Eukaryota > Metazoa > Chordata > Actinopteri > Siluriformes > Siluridae > Silurus > Silurus meridionalis. Next base: position 2,731,473 of record NC_060900.1, on the reverse strand, counting down.
TGTTAAAGCTTTAACTTCCACCACAGTTTACACACTGCTGTCTGATTCTCTTTCTCACTGTGAATACTGTCAAAAATATCCTCACGTACATCTTCACAGAAGTATAAATCAGCCCACACACACACACAAACACACACACACACACACACACACATATACAGTATATCCATAGGGGAGAGGGGGTAAAGATAGAAACAGGATAGAGAAAATATCATGTGATGTAGAGTCATTTATCTTTAGTGCTATAGCGTTTCTCTTTATGTGAGTGTGTGTGTGTGTGTCTGTGTGTGTGTGTTGGAAAAGGATGTGACTCGTAGGAGTACTAACCCACAATGATTTATGACTCACTCTGCTGAGGCACACAGGTTTCTCTCTCTCTCTCTCTCTTACACACACACACACACACACACACACACACATACACACACACACTTGTATTATTCTATATGTGACACATAAATCAGGGAGACTTTAAATATTTCCTCTGCATCCATTTATACCCAAATGGAAAGAAGGAAAGAGGAGATAACAGGGACATGTTTTCACGGATACACATTTTGCATAATTTTCACACTGTGCAGAGAGATATTGTGTGTGTGTGTGTGTGTGTGTGTGGGTATGTGTGTGTGCTGTTAAAAAAAAAATAACTTAGATTTTTTTGGTTCTATTTCTGCCACTGATTTTCCTCTGACATCCTGAATTTCCTTTTACACAGAAGTGTTTGTTTCTCTGTAAGTATAAATAAGAACTGGTTCCTCAGGGGTTAAGGCTGTGGTTACAGATCGGAAGGTTGGGTGTTTGAGCCCCAGTATCACCAAACTGCCTCTGTCGGGCCCTTGAGCAAGGCCCCTAACCCTCAGCGCTCCAGGGGCGCTGTATCATGGCTGACCCTGTGCCCTTAGCTTCCTAGCATTGCTGTGATATATAAAGAAAGAATCTTATTGAGCTTTAAAGTACATGTGACATGCAAGATTTTGTTCTCTGGATCAGACCCATGGGTCTGGATTTCAGGTTTCAGACTCGGCTCCGCCCCCTGTCACAATACAATAATGCATACAAAGGATGCTTTGTAATTTACGGCTGTGTCTGAGCCGTGAATTGTTGATCACCATCGATTACATTAAAGACGGATTAATTATCTGAAAGCACTCAGAGAAGAGAGAGAGAGAGAGAGAGAGAGAGAGAGAGGAGGTGCTTATGTGGAAGGTTTTAATGATATCTTTATATACGTCTACTGTATCATATAATACATAATGATATTTATTAGGAGTTGATTCATGTATAAACTCAATAATTGTTGAATTAAAATGATGTCAGTTAAAAAAAATGCATGAAACAGGTTCAGGATGTGTATGTATATGTAATGAATGATACGTTCAAGGTTATGCTGTAAAAACAAGAGCATCCTCTGAATAATTATCTATGAGGTGTAATTTGAAGTGGAGTCTCTGCCTGTTCCCACCATGACACTGCCCTCATACATGTCCTGCACCACCCTCACATACTTCTCTGACACACCAGACTTCCTCATACAATACCACAACTCCTCTCTCCACCCTGTCGTACGCTTTCTCTAAATCCACAAACACATAATGGAACTCCTTCTGACCTTCTCTATACTTCTCCATCAACATCCTCAAAGCAAATATTACGTCTCTAGTGCTCTACCTCGGCATAAAACCATACTGCTGCTCACAGATGGTCACCTCTTCTCTCAGCCTGGCTTCCACTACTCTTTCCCATAACTTCATGATGTGACTGATCAACTTAATTCCCCTGTAGTTACTGCAGGTCTGCACATGTCCATTATTCTTAAAGATCAGTACCAGCACACTCCTTCTCCATTCCTCAGGCATCCACTCACCTTCCAGCTCCACTGCCATCTCACCTAAACATCTCCACATTCTATAGCAGGGACCCCTGGTATAAATTGTCATTTCTTTACTCTTTTTTCTTTCCCTCGCTTCATCTTTTGTTACCAAGAAGCCAGAAAATGAACCGTAATACTCTACTCTGAACCTTTCCCTCTAGACCAACACTGACACTGGAGACTCCTTCCATAAATGTTAACTTTTATCAGTGAGAGGATTCACATTCGTTTGGGGATTAAAGAGTGAGCTGGAGACAGATAGAGTGAGACAGAGAAGGAAAGAGTGAGACAGAGAGACAAGGGAGGGATGGGACGGTAATGTTTTGTGTAACGATGCAATGAGAATAAATCAGGCTACAGGCTCGGCTGAGACTCCCTCTGCACAGCCATTAGCTTTATTTATGTCCTGCAAACCGTCCATTGTCTCTGTTTCCCTGTCACCAGTCTCTCTCTCTCTCTCTCTCTCTCTCTCTCTCTACCTACCTATCTTTCTCACCATCTCTCTCCCACCCTTTTATCTCTTCATGTCTGTCTCGCTACCCCTTCCTGTCTGTATCTGATTTTTATGTACCTGTCTCTCCACTAGATCTTTCCTACCATTCTATCCTCCATTTTTCTCTCTATCTATCTCTCTGTCTTGCTTTCTCACCATCTCGCTACCCGTCTCACTCCAATAAATCACCATTCTGTATTTGACATGCCTGTCTTTTCATCTCTTTCTCTCTCTCTCTCTCTCTCTCTTACTCTCTCTCTCTCCGTCTCACCATCTCTCTACCTGTCTCACTCTCACGATCATGGTTTTTCATGCCTCTCTTCCTCTCTCTCTCTCTCTGTCTCTTTTATCAAACTTTATACCTGTCCATCTCCCCCACATCTCTATCATCATTTTGTCTTTTCATGCCTTTCTCTTTCTCTCCCAGAAATATCATCTTTCGCTCTCACACTCTTCCTCCTACTCTTAATATATCTTTGTCTACTTTTTTCCCTCACCTTCCCACATGTATCCTTTCCCCCCTCGGCGTCCTCAGGGCCAGAGCTACCTTGCATTTGTATCTGTTAAACACGTCCTAATCCTAAGCGTTCTTTTGTTTGTTTGTTTGTTTGTTTGTTTGTTTGTTTGTTCGCAAATGCTTTAAATCACATCTCAGCGCAACCATCTGTAACCACACTCCATCATCTGCCCCTACGACACCCAGGAGACGCATTCCATCTGTAATCAACTCTTTATGATTCCTCATATAATCACGGCTCAGCAGTCTGCAGCCGTTTACACACCCGTCAGGTCCGTTTATAAGAACAGAGTGATCTCCATCCATCCTCAGACTGTAAAGCCGTGTCCTGGATTTCCCTGCTCGTCTCATCTCGTCTCATCTCGTCTCGTCTAGTCTAGTCTCCGCACTCCCCCGTCTGCTCTGATGGATTTCGTTTTGTCTCTCTTTCTTTTTCCTTATTTCAATAGCACTCAAGTGCTCCTCATCACATTTTACATCCCTCTGCCAAGTT
>NC_060900.1:2678100-2723100 GCF_014805685.1 Silurus meridionalis | reverse complement strand
TTGTCAGAAAAGTCACGTTTTTGTTGTTTGGTTTTGCAGCACAACTTAAAGACTTTTTTTTTTTTACTGTATACACAAATGCTGGTGTAAAGTACAATAATCTGAGGGGGTCCAGACAGCGTACACACACACACACACATACACACACACACACACACACACACAACTCAAAAATAACAGAGGATGGGAGCCCTACTTCTAGCTGGAGTTCTCTTCAATTGGAGACCACTTACTGCAGCTGAGGATGGTTCCACATGAACAGTTTAAAGATCCATGAGGTATTTGTGAAGGCTTCAACTCAAGAACCATGAAGATAGATAGTTAGATTTGGATTGTTACAAAGTCTGCTACAAAGGCTTGGGGCCTAAGTTTCCATGAACGGTCTTGCGTTCAAGTGAACAACTGGTAAAATTATAATGAATGTACAATCAGTGCTACTCAGACGATGATGGGTTCCTTTTTATGTGACTGGTTCCCTTTAAGGTTTCTTCCTCATACCATCTCAGGGACATTTTCCTCACCACTGTCTCTACTGACTCCCTCAATACAAACTAATTTATGAATGTAACATTTATATTTGTAGTTTACATACACAAAGTCTATGTGTATAGTGGTTAAGGCATTGGACTTGAACAACAGGCCATGGGTTCATATCCCAACCACACCAAACTGCCTCTTCTGGGCCCCTGAGCAAGGCCCATAACCCCAGAGCTGCTCAGTTTTATAGAAGAGATAAATTTAAGATGCTCTGGAATAAGGGCATTTGCCAAAAGAAGCAAATGTACATGCATCTAAAAATAACAGATTTATAGAAGTTGGCAGCTCAGTGGTTAGAGTTTTGGACACTGGATCGGACATTAAAGTCCCAGCACCACTAAGCTACCACTGCTGGGCCCTTGAGTAAGGCCCTTAACTCTAAACTGCTCAAAATAAATGTAAATGCATATATTTTTGTAAATATTAAAGCAATGTTACATATTAGCCGCTTTAGGACAATGTCCACTGGTAAAAATACTTAACCAATAGAATTGAATAAAATTGAATTGTGTTGAACTGAATTAAGTTGGATTGGACTGAATTTTGTTGAATTGAATTAAATAGAATTTTTTTTAACTAAACTGAATTGAATTGTGCTGAACTGAAATAAATTGAATCAAATTGTGTTGAATTAAATTGAATTGTGTTGAAGTGAATTGAATTGATTTGTGTTGAACTGAACTGAAAATAATTAATTTTTTTTAACTGAATTTGAACTAAATTTTGTTGAACTAAATTTAATAGAATTTTGTTGAACTAAACTGAATTAAATTGTGCTGAACTGAAATAAATTGAATCGAATTGTGTTGAAGTGAATTGAATTGAATTGTTTTGAAATGAACTGAATTAAGTTGAATTCGGTTGAATTGAATTAAATTGGATTGAATTGAATTGAATTGAATTGTGTCAAACTGGATTTGATTTGAAATTATTTGGCAAGGAACAATGGAATAATCATGCTGAAAGGTTTGGAATGGAATGCGGGGTATGTGCTGATGAAACAAAGAAAAGTGATTGGACAGAAACGAAAAGCAATTTGTGAAGAAGAGCTTCTCCTGAAATAAACTCATATTAACTATTTTTATTTAATGATTTTGTTGTTTGTGGGTTCTTTTTTGTGGCATGTTGTTAATAATGCACAATTACATAGTTATTATTATTCTGTATCACTTTTGTAGATATTATTTATTATAGTTTTTGTTATTTTGTTATTATTGTTGAGCAGTGGATGGAGATCCTTTGCAGGATGGTACCACGGTACATTCTCTCAGACTGAAGGTCTGCCAATGCTTTGATTCTTTAATTAAATTGTTATACTGTGTGTGATTCCACCCAAACCAGGAAGCTCCGTGCTGAATAGGGGCGCAACTGTCTCCACTCGTCTCTCGAAAGAAAATGGACGAGCTCTTTTGACCTTCGGTGTCCAGACCGAATCTGCAGAAGAGACACTTAAGAATGATTAATCGAAGCACTTCAATAGCGGCTGAAAGGAGGGTGTGTGAGCAAGGTTTCAGACCATTAGAGAGAGAGCACAGGTCAGTCAGTGGACACACACTGAGCCCTGCTGGGATCTCCATCACGCTATCCTTCAACGTTCGTCCTGTGTAGCCACAGCTTGTGTCTCTGCAGGCTTCAAACAGGCCAGATGTGGACGGCCTGGAGAGTCCAGCACAGGAGAGTTTTAGTGTGTGTGTGTGTGTGTGTGTGTGTGTGTGTGTGTGTGTGTTTTGATGACAGTACAAAAGAAGTGTAATGATGATAAACTCCACTACACCAAACTACAATACACTAAACTTCACTGCACCAAACTACACTACACTACACTACACTACACTACACTACACTACACTACACTACACTACACTAAACTCCACTCCACTAAACTCCACTGCACCAAACTCCACTACACCAAATTACACTCCACTACACCAAACTACACTACACTACACTACACTACACTACACTACACTAAACTCCACTACACTACACTACACCACTAAACTCCTCTACACTAAACTCCACTCCACTCCACTAAACTCCTCTACACTAAACTCCACTACACTAAACTCCACTACACTAAACTCCACTACACTAAATTCCACTACACTACACTAAACTACACTTCACTACATCAAACTCCACTACACCAAACTCCACTACACTACACTACACCAAACTACACTCCACTACACCACACCAAACTACACATTACACTCCACTACACCAAACTACACTACACTACACTACACCAAACTACAAATTACACTACACTACACCACACCACACTACACCACACTACACCAAACTACACATTAAGCTACACTACACCACACCAAACGACACATTGAATCACACTTCACCAAACTACACTACACCACACTACACTACACCACACCACACTACACTACACTACACCAAACGACACATTAAACTACACTACACCAAACTACACTACACCACACTACACTACACTCACACTACACCACACTCACACCACACCACACTACACTACACACCACACCACACCACACTACACTCACACTACACTACACCACACCACACCACACTACACTACACTACACACCAAACGACACATTAAACTACACTACACCACACCACACTACACTCACACTACACTACACACACTACACTACACTACACACACACTACACCACTACACTACACCACACCAAACTACACACTACACCACACTACACCACACTACACCACACTACACTACACTACACCAAACGACACATTAAACTACACTACACCACACCACTACACTACACACCACACCACACCACACCACACTACACCACACCACACTACACTACACTACACCACACTACACCAACGACACATTAAACTACACTACACCACACCACTACACCACACCACACTACACTACACTACACTACACTACACTACACTACACTACACCAAACGACACATTAAACTACACTACACCAAACTACACACTACACTACACTACACAAGTGCAAACCCAAACCGAAACGAATGTTTGAATAGTTTTTTTCTTATCAGTTTGCACGTTTTTATTCAGTTATCTGTCAATAATTCGATCTTCAGTAACAGAAGGTCTTGCGCTGGTGTTCGTATCACCGGCTCTCATATGAATACGGTCTGAATAGGGCCTTCACCTTCACCATCACACTATGAACACATCATGTAGAGGTTCACGCTAAAAATGTGGATTTAAAAATGTTTTTAATGCTGATGATACGCGAATAAAATTTGGATGAACATGTTTTTACTGAGATAATGATCGATTCTGTTTGTGTATCACTGCATGGACATTGTGCACACACGATTTCCTTCAGCTTCATCGCTTCATCAGTTTCCAAGACATGGGGTGTGATTTGTATGAAGCCAAATCGGGCCGCGTCTCATATATTTCTCTTCGCCCTATCTAGGGTGTGAGGGGGGAAAGGGTTTCGCACCCTACATAGTGCACTAGGGTTGGGAATCGGCATGCGATCGGGATCAGACCGGTGTTATTTATTATTTCATGCTTAATAGGGCGCCGGTCCCTTTAAGCCGGAGGAGAAGCGGAGTTGACGTTCAGCGGGAGTCTTTACACGGGGAAAAAAAAAAAACGGGAGAGGAACCGAAGCAGAAGCAGCGGCACCAGCAGGAGGATCAGCAGCAGATCTATCGGACATTTTGTGGACGAAAAGTGGACAATGTCTGATCGTCCAGGGTGGAGGTCTTATGATGATCGGATGATATAAACAGTGGATGAAAGGAGGGAAAAAACAAACAAACAAACAAACAAAAAAAAAAAAAACAGAGGAAGAGAAAGGAGGATCACTCACTCATTCAACCCGGAGCGAGCGCACGCACGAACGCGCACACACGAGCGCGCACACGCGCGCGCACGGAGAGCCGGCGGAGGAGAGGAGAGAGAGGACGGGAAGGGGAGGGGGGCGGCGGATACCGAACCAGGACCCTTCTGTACATGTGGATTAATTTTGGGATTATTTTAATTTTTAGACCATAAATTAAACCAACAGGGCACTCGGATATACACCCGAATCTCCCCGCGAACCTTCTCCACAAGGTAAGAATGACCAAAATACGCGTGTTAAATATTTATTTGTATATTTATTGCTCTGAACAAGTTCTCTATCTGCAGAAGCTAGTTTAGCAGCGCCGTTTAACGGACTAGCGCCCTCTCTCTCTCGCTCTCTATGCTAGCTCGAAAAACACTTCACAAGTTCCCCCATTCACAACACCGAACCTTCTTCTGGTGTTCACCCAATTTCCCCCTGCTTTCGTCTCGGGTTTTTAATCCAGCGACATGTTTCCCTCTTTATTTATTCCCTCCATAGAAACTAGTCGAGAAAGCGGCTAGCTAGCAAACGGCTAACACCGTGGAGCCTGACTAGCGAAGGTGCTAGCAACCCCAACTCTCTAAACAAACCACATATAAAGACTTAAAAACATCTAAATTACTACTTCTAATAGTCCCACACGACAGTCTGGATTAATTATAAAAGACAATATGGCTTATTATTAGAACGTGTTCAAATAAATATGGAAATGTGAAGCCAGACACTGACTAGCATTATTATTATTATTATTATTATTATTATTGTGTGTTATAGAAAACGATCGAATGAAATGACATTAAAAGGGGTGGAATTGTGGTCTTCTGAAACGTCGTGAAAAAGCGTATAGTGAGTATTATTTTAGGGGTTAATCACGTTCAGGAATCCTCAAATATATATAAATATATGTGTGTGTGTGTGTGTGTGTGTGTGTGTGTGTACTTGTTTATGTTCTTGGCTTCAAAAGCTACTTTCAGTCATTGTAAACCCACTATGTACAGTAACAGGGTATTATTGTGTGTATTATAGTGTTATTGTGTGTGTGTGTGTGTGTGTGTGTGTGTGTGTGTGTTATTGTGTCATTGTGTCATTGTGTGTGATGTGTATTATTGCGTCTGCCTTCACAACCAGTCATTGTCCTCTTCCCATTTTTCCCCCTGGACACTCTACGATACCCCCCCCCCTCTTCCCTAACCCTAACCCATCTTCTGCTAATCCGACATTTCTGCTTCAGAGTGAACTCAGTTATCTGGATGCAGGATCAGTCAGGTGCCTTGCCTACGCCTCACCTCCGAGACTTAAAGGTGCAATAAGTCATTTGTACAGGTGACGCAGGCGATGGGGAGAATCTGTGATTGATGACGTTGTTGGGGAAAATGAGAAATCCTGCAAGTCATTTAGTCTCCGTCCGCGTTAGTCCGTATCGATCTGGAAATCCACATCGGAACGTGTGAAAACAAACGTGTTTTTTTATTTATTTTGAAGATGCGAATCGATGTGAATGCGAGCAAACGTTCGGTCCGGTTTGGTGTGAGAAACGCAGAAATGTGATTCAAAACAAGGCTTTGACGGTTTTGAATATCTTCTGGATATATGTTTAGAGTCCATGTTACATTCATTGAGTTTTCAGATTGATCCGGATTAAAGCAGGTGTAGACTCAATTGGATGGCGACGATCCATGGGGGGCGGAGCTTCGCGGACATGGACAGGAATAGGTTAGCTAAATAATAAAATTAAATGCAAAATCGAGCTGGTCTTTATTGCCACGATTTGTGTGTGTGTGTGTGTGTGTGTGTGTGTGTGTGTGTGTGTGTGTGTGTTGGGGGTGGCTGATCTTATACTGATTTGTAAGACATCACTCATGAACTTTTCACTCCCAGTGGTTTCAGAAGGTGATCAGTTGTAGCAGAGAGCGTACAGGACTAAAGCGCCGCCGCATCGCTCCCAATTGGTAAAAAATGAAGAAGAAAAACAACCTCTCGACCCCAGGAGTTTTGATGGTGGGTAATTAGGAGATGTGATAAACTAAAAACTCACCCTGACGAGTCATAAGTCCGTAGCGCGATCACACCGATCGTTCCAATCCTAAGATCCGTGAGTAGTAACGTCATCCACCGCCCATCTTTCACGTCAAGTGTAGTATTTGCTTGTGGTTTGGACGGGAAGGAATGATAAACAACCGGAAGAATATCAATCAAAGCCTGGAAGACGTGCGATGCGTTGCGACTCGTCAGTGACACGTTTCGTTTTTCCGTCACCCTAAACAGACGGGATCTTCGACACGCAGGACGGTGTAGTGGACGCTGTGGGGTTGAGGAGTTTTCTCCATTTCTGGCAGAAGGCATCTCGGGGTAGTTTGTAATGAAATCCGAAGCGTGATAAGAGGTGAGTCAGTGGGCAGTGTGTGTTTTTCTGACCCCCAGCTTGAGAGATTTCTTGCTTTAGTTTCTCAATGTTCAAAATTACCGTGGCGCACGTTTCCGCCTCGCCTCGCCTTGCCTCGGGACGAGATAAAACCGGTGTGTACAGTTTCCAGCTCTCTTCAGATTTATGAGCAGCTCGGGGTAAAGCTCACGTGCCCTCGGCCCGTCTCCGCTCCGGCCCGGGTTGCTGACTGGGCCATATTTTATGAGCTGATTTTTGCAGACGTGCAAAAAAACAAAACAAGGCAATACATGAATGTCAGTGGAGCACCTGGGCCTATCTGCTGCACCCGCACACTGTGTTCAACCAAACATGAACCTTGTTTACACCTTCTTCTTCTTCTTCTGTCTTCGTCCTTGTCATCATCATCTTCTCCATTATCTCCTTCTCTGTCTTCAAATTCCTTCCTTCGCTATCTTCATCTCCTCCGTTCTTCTCGCTCATCATCAAGTTCTTGGTCTTCGTCGTCTTGTCCCTCGCCGTCTTTGTCTCCTTCTGCTGTTTTTCTCTTCTTCTCCTTCTTCATCTTCTGTCTTCGTCTTCTTTAAAGTCTTCAACTTCTGCTGTCTTTTTCTTCTTCTAATTCTGTATCTCCTTCGCAGTCATCAACTTCTTCTTCTTCTCTGTCTTTGTCGTCTTCTCCTTCTTCATCCCCTTCTTGGTCTTCGCCTTATTCTCAGTATTTGTCTTCTTCCCTTCAACTTTCTTGTCGTCTTCTTATTCAGCTCAGTGTGCATTCTTTTTTATTTTCACTGTTAATCAGGAAGTTTCGAATAAACTAAAGATATTGATGTGGACACAGACAGGTTTACTACAAGCTGTCCTTCTGTCTGTCTCCCTGTTATTTCTCTCTCTGTCTCTCTCTGTCTGTCTCTCTCTCTCTCTCCTTCTGTCTGTCTGACTTTGTCAGTCTCTGTCCATCTGTCTGTTTCTTACTGTTTCTATGTGTCTCTTCGTCACATTTATTCCATCTGTCTGTGAAAGTCCATCAAGCTGTCTCTTTCCATCGGTGTCTCTTTTTCTTTGTCTTTGTCTTTCTCTCTCTTTTCTTGCCAGTCTCTGTGTTTCTCCTTCTAACCTGTCTGTCTCTACACCCGCTCTCTTTGCCTGTCTGTTTCTACATCTCTCTCTCTATACCTGTCTGCCTTTTCTTGTCTCTTGCTTTCTATATGTCTCTGTTTTTCTCTTATCTGGACTTTCTGTGTTTCTCTCTTCCTTCTTGTCTCTGTATCGGTCCACCTGTCTGTCTTTACTCTCTCTCTCTCTCTCTCTCTCTCTCTCTCTCTCTCTCTCTCTCTCTCTGTGTCTGTCCCTGCATCTCTCTCTCACTATGTCTATCCTTGTGTCTCTTTCGCTCACTGTTTGATGAGTTAATGAGAGAGTAGTGAAGACGGTGTGTGTGTGTGTGTGTGTGTGTGTGTGTTTATGAAACAGGCGAGGTGGCTGGGTGTGTAATGGCAGTGCAGTCGTCCCGTAGCTCTGCAGGTCATTATTTTCTCCAGCGCTGTCTGTAACACAGACCACTCGAGTCTCCACCGAGGAAAAAAAACAGTGTTTGTCTGGACAAGTCATGTGACCTTCAGGTCAGGTCTAGACGATGATGTTGATGAAGGATGTCACGAACAAACGTACATCAAGGATAAATAAATCTAGAAAGGAAATAATCAAAATAAGTGTGTGTCTGTGTGTCTGTGTGTCTGTGTGTCTGTGTGTGTGTGTGTGTGTGTGTGTGTGTGTGTGAGAGTATGCATGTCCCTGACAATGTTTAATTACTATAAAAGGTCAGAGGAAGCGTTTAGTGTAATCACCTGCAGGCTGATGGCAGGGTGCCTTAATTTTGTGTTATTTTCTCCAGTTTGTGTTGATTTTCATGAAGGTCAGTTGAACTGCATGACTGCTAAGGCTGTTGACCTTTGCTGCTGAGTGTGTGTGTGTGTGTGTGTGTTGGTGTGTGTGTGTGTGTGTGTAAAACCTCACAGGGTTGTTTTAGGAGAATGAGATGTTTATTTAGCGTTATCGGCTTTCACTTCTTCCTTTTTCAACCAAGCCACATTGCGTCACGTCTTAACACCAGCGGATTGAACGCGACCAAAAACCAGGAGATAGGTGTTGTGTGTTTGTGTGTGTGGGAGGTGTGTACGCTGTGGTGAACGTTTCAGCTCGTCCTCTCACAGGCCTCTACAGCTGCTGCCTCACTGATACTTCCAGGAAACTGGAGGTCTGCCAGAGAGAGAATTAAAAAATAGAAAACGTGCAAAAGACTAAAATGATGTGCCAGACTGGCATCGAGCATTAGACAAAGTGTGTGTGTATGTGTGTGTGTGTGTGTGTGTGTGTGTGTGTCTGAGAGAATGTGAATGATGCAACAGACGTCGGAAACTACAGCACTTGCGCACTGATTAAATGAGTGTGTATATAAAAGGTGCAGTGCTGTGAGCTTATGGTGATTGGATGGCAGTGGTCATCATGGCGTTGGTGAAGGAAAACAGATATGATCTTGTTGGAAACGACAGACTTTTTTTTTTTGTTGGAAAGCTACAATGTGCTTTAAGAAGGGTATGCTACTTTACATCATGATCATCCTGTATTTAGTTCTAATTTTTTTTATGATTTACAGTCTGATCTAATAAACCTACTGCCTGATGGACTGATCTAATGAATTACTGACTTATTGACTTACGGACTGACCTACTGACTGAATGACCTACTGACTGAATGACCTACTGACTGAATGACCTACTGACTGATTGACCTAATGACCTACTTACTGAATGACATAATGACCTCCTGGCTAAACAACTTGATGACCTACTGATTAAATGACTTAATGACCTATTGACTGAATGACAATCACCTACTGAATGACATCATGACTGTATGACATAATGACCCACTGACTGAACGACTTACTGACTGAATGACATAATGACCCACTGACTGAACGACTTACTGACTGAATGACTTACTGACCTACTGACTGAATGACCTGCTTCCTGTTGTACTGACCTACTGATTGCTGTAATGACCTGCTGACATAATGACTGACCTGCTAAGCTTCATACTGGTTTTCACATACATGCATGCATACTTACTGATCTACTGAAGAACTTAATGACTGACATACTGATGTACTTACAGTTCTAATGATGTTCCAACTTCCACTTGCGTTTTCCTGTAAAGAGAGATTAATATATTTATATATTTAATGAGCAGTTTGTTATGAAGAATATAGTAAATGTAAGTAAGCAGAGATTTGAGATATAAAGAGTTGATCTAGGCAGCGTACAGCAAAAAGCTTTTCTGTATATAATATAATATAATATAATTAATAGTTGAGTGGATTAATTGTGCTCGTTGTTGTAGTCATGCAGCTCATTCTACAACGCCTCATTACGCACCAGATGGGGTGCCAATATTTCTGCACTTTGTATTTAGGCCAAGAATCAGAATGAATCTGAAACCAAAAAGGCTTTTTTATTCCATGTTCCCTTTTATAGTCGGCTCACGTCTTTATTTTCATGGGGCCGAGCGTGAGCGTCTGGTTTGATGCCCGCTTGCTCCGCCCACTTTGTGTTCAAGATGCTCGTCAAAAAAGAGTCCTCCAGCCATACGTGGTTCTTCTACAAACCTAGGAGGCTCCAACTTGTTCCAGCATGACAATGTGCTGGGCACAAAAGCAGCCCAACAAAGAGATGTTCTTCATGGGTTGGAAGATGTGGAAGATCTCCAACCCTATTAAACAGCTTTTTGATGAACATGAACGCTGACTGCACCCCAGGCCTGTACACCTGACTTTACCAACACCCAAATCTCCACAAAATCTGGTGAAACATCTTCCCAGAAAAATGAAGGTTTAAGCTTCTAAGTAGGCGATGTTCCTTCTCTGCTCCACGTTGTTCACAGCCTCGAGCCCTGGCAGCATTTCCGTGCACACTGATTCAATCAAACCTTCTGGAAGTGCATGTTTCTCTGCTTGGCCAGTGTGGTGTGGTGTGTTTTTTTTTTTTTTTTTTTTTTTCCTCTCTTTCTTTTTCATTTAGGTTTTTTTTCAGAGCAGAATATTTTGTGATCTGTTTTCTCTCCGCTCATCTCCATACTTGATGAGCGCTGACGTGAAGAAAACAAGCCTGCAGTCTTCTCTGACTGTAATAGTAGCTCTGTTGTGATGCTCATCATCGTTGTCTTCGGCGTCGTCAGATCGTGAAACTCGTTCCTGTACGCAAGAGCTTAGTTGTGGAACATCTCCTGGAGGAGCAGGAAGAGGGGAAGGTGTGGATACATTTGTAACACTTACTCTTTTTTGGTGAGTTTTTACTCCAATTCAAGCTACAAACAATAGCAAACAAACATTGTCTGAGGTGTGTGTTAATGTTGTGGAGTTCTCAGCATCAGATGCTCAGGTTGGATGGAATAATGTTTTTGAAGAGAGTTTCAGCGAGTGGAGAGAAAACTGCATGATCTCATGTTTATCCAGAGGAAAGATCTTGTTTAAAAGTGCTGCAAAAGTAGGTGGCGCTTAGAGACGCTCCCTAACTCTGTCTGTCTGATTCTGTTCTTCTCTCGGTCTAATTCATCATGAAGGTGTTCAGTAGGGCTTGGGGGGTGTAACGGTACACGAAAGTCACCCTTCGTTACGAGCCTCTGTTTTTAATTCGCGGTGCGGTGCAATTTTGTTACAGTCGGGGGAAGAATTGAAGAACCCATTTAATGCATAAAATTGCCATATTATATCAAATGCAAATATATTAAATAAAGTAAAAATATAAAAATCTATTTTAAATTACTTTAGCGGATGGTGCGTCAGTAATAACGGTCCGTGGGGAAACACACGCTGTGTAACTAATTTGCCTCAATGTTTTTTTTATTTTGCATTTGAATTTGAAACCGTTAACCGTTCTACTAATTTCAGCAGACTTTAACAAGCAGGAGATCTGCCACTCCAAATCATGGAAAGTATATCTTCATGCCGCTGGCTTTGTTCACAGGCGCATTGTCGTGCTGGAGCAGGTTTGGAGCTCCTATTTCAGGTTGAAGAGAAGATTTAATGCTGGCAACATCCAGGGACATCCTAGGAGGAACCGCATATGGCAGGAAAAATCTGCCGGCCCAATATTTGTCTCTGTAGTATATATATTTTTTAAGTGAACAGAGAGACGTGTATCCGCGTACGTGGGTGGTTTTAGGCGGCGAGAGAAAACGCCGGAATTCTCCACATCGGAAAAAACGACTGCATCACACTTCCTGAATCTCCTCGACGCCATTGTTCTCCATTAACACAAGCCTCGCGACTTTTCTTTTTCTTTCCCCTTTCGAACGCTGTCTGCGGAACCCAGAAAACCCGGATTGTGTCCTTAACTCTAGTTGTGTGTGTGTGTGTGTGTGTGTGTGTGTGTGTGTGTGTGTGTGTGTTACACGACATAGTTGCACATACATTTTACTTTCAGCCCAAACGGGGCACTTGCTTTTATTAGAAAGTAACTAGGCAAAAGGAGATCCTGGTTTCAGGTGGTACATGATGATCTGCTTGTGTGTGTGTGTGTGTGTGTGTGTGTGTGTGTGTGTGTGTGTGTGCGCGTGTGCGCGCGTGTGTGCACGCCTGTTCCTGGCTGCGTGATGAAGCGTTGAGTCATGTGGACGAGTTCCAGCGGGTTACTGGAAGAGGAGTTGTGCTTTCTATCAGCTCGTGTCCTTAATATCAGCGGCGGGAATCAGAAACGCAAACGAGATGCGCTCACGTGACAGACGTGTACACCAGGGATGCGCCGAGTCCTGCGCTCTGATTGGTCAGAAATCGGCGTTGGTTAGTTTCCCGTAGCTGCATCTCCGATACGAGTTCCGGCTCTAATTCACACCATTACCTCGACTTTACACTCAACTTTATCAGTCCGATCTGCGGATGACCTACTTTGTGTGTGTGCACGCGTGTGTGTGTGTGTGTGTGTGCACGTGCGTGTGTGGGGTTATTAGTAAAGCAGTATTGTATTTGGAGTGATGATGAAGTCACAGTTCTAGCACGCTGGCTGCGAGAAGGTCGCACCTGTACAAACAAATCAGAGAGAGAAATGAGGGGCGTCAAACTGCTGCCAGACTCTGTCTCTCTGTCTGATTGTCTGTCTCTCTGTCTTTCTCTCTGTCTGATTGTCTGTCTCTCTGTCTTTCTCTCTGTCTGTCTGTCTGAATGTTTCTCTCGGTGTCTGTCTGTCTGTCTGTCTGTCTGTCTGTCTGTCTAATTGTATGTCTCTCTTGCACTGTCTGTCTGATTGTTTGTCTGTCTGTCTGATTGTCTCTCTCTCTCTCTGTCTGATTGTCTGCCTCTGTTTCTTGTCCATCTGTCTGTCTACCTCTCCACCTGTGTCTCTTTCTCTCTTTTCTCTCTGTCTGTTTTCTCTTTTTCTGTCTGTCTATTTGCGTCTGTTTTATTTGCATTTATGTCTCTCTTTTTATTTATTTTATTTTTTTTGTTTCACTTTCTTTGCTGTCTGGTTCTGTCTGTGTCTCTCTCTCTGTGTCTCTCTCTCTCTCTCTCTCTCTCTCTCTCTCTCTCTCTCTCTCTCTCTCTGTCTCTAACTTTGTTTTTTTTCTCTTTGACTCTGATGGTGAGTATTTGGATGAGACTCTCAGACCCTCACTGCAGTTTTGGTGTTTAATCCTGAGTTTCTACAGATAAACAGAATCATACACTTTACACTGTACCATTGTTTCCCTCCTGTCCATCGTGTGTGTGTGTGACCGAGCGGTGCGAGAGCCGACAGAGGCGGAGCCGAAGGAAATTCCACAGCGCTAAGTGGGGGGGTCGAAGGTCACGAGCTGTGGAATCTCATTTTCTGCTCGGCCGGTGCAGAAAAATAACCATCTGAAGCAGAGCGACACACAAAGAGCCGAGACGCCTCGTCTTTTACTACACACACTGCTACTGAAGTGCTCCGTGTGTGTGTGTGTGTGTGTGTGTGTGTGTGTGTGTGTGTGTGTGTGTGTGTGTGTGTGTGTGTTTTGCCTGAGGGAAAGAATGCCACTGTGTCTCGGACACCTCGTGTGTAACGGGTTAAAAGGTGTCCTTCAGGAATACGGGGGACTTCACGGAGATTTTCCTGCAGCTCATTACCTTTTCTTCTTTTTTCTTTTCTTCTTTTCCCTCGATTTCCCTCTTTTTCATCTGATTCACACGAAAACAGAAAAGTGAATCACTACCTGGAGAAAACGAAATGTTTGTTTTTTTCTGTAACACAGAGTCTGTTTTTTTTGCACACACACACACACACACACACACACACACACACGTAGAGGTCATAAGTGAGAGGTAAGTGAGATGGGAGAATAAATGCAGATCATCCTGTGCTGAGTGATGAGTCATTTACAGCACTGTTATGTGACACACATGGTACTGTGTGTGTGTGTGTGTGTGTGTGTGTGTGTGTGTATAACAGTGTGTTTGTGTATGTGTGTTAGATAGGGGTGTAACGGTACACAATTCACCGTTCGGTCTCGGTGTCTAAGTCGCGGTTCGGTTCGATTTCGGAACATCGGAGGGAAGAAGTGCAAAACATAAAATTGTCGTGTTTTTTTTTTTTCTTTAGGGAAATTTGTTCGTTGATCAGTTTACAATTTAATAAAATGAATGCTTGGATAAATCATTTTTTTTATCTTGTATAATAATATAATATTTAATACAAATAAATCAATTTGATGCAATACACTTTTTATGATGTTGATTAAATTGAGTAATTAAATCTCCACAAATGAAACTGATTAAATAAAATTAAACAAATGGAAACATTTTATTAGTTTACATTTGTCAGTTAATTATAAATAAAGATCAGATTTTAACTTTGGTCCGCATCTAAAACAAGAATTTCTGTATGAATACATGTACCGTTACACCCCTAATGTTAGAGTGTGTGTGTGTGTGTGTGTGTGTGTGTGTGTGTGTGTGTGTGTGTGCGCGCAATATTTGAACGCAGATAAATATAATTATGTCAGAAGACCAGACAGCTGTTCTGACCTATGACCTTGAGTAACCTCCAGTGGTCAAAGCTCAAATGAACAATAGTAGAGAAAGACGCACACACACACACACACACACACACACACACACACACAGTGACAAAATTTGCCAACAGTGTTGACCAATTGGTGTAGAATTCCAGTAATAATTCCCGTGTGTGTGTGCGTGTGTATACAGTAAACAGGATGTGTGGTTAATAGTAAAGTATTAAAACCAAGTGACAGATGAAAATGGCGGAGGAATTCTTTAGAAAATCATGGTCTTGTGTGTATGTGTGTGTGTGTGTGTGTGTGTGTGTGTGTGTGTGTGTGAGACCTGGAACATTACTGGGCCATTTGGCAGGCTCGAGGCTGATGAATGAAAGGCCGTAGTTCTGTGACAGCGTTGTTTCTTTGTGAGGTCTGTTCATCACAGCTGAAGTAAGTGTGTGTGTGTGTGTGTGTGTGTCAAAGAGAGAAAAACGAGCGAGCCAAAACACAATCCAGAGTCATTTTCCTGCTGTTTATGATCAGCTTGTTTGGAGCTCGAGCGATGTTTCGCAGTCGTGTTGTAATTGCGTAAGCAGCGGCTCCGCCTCGCTCTTTTCACACACGGGCCTAGGACCGAACCACCGACCCGCCCCGTCCTTCTCATACGCCTCTGAGACCTTCCAGGATGTTCACACGTGCCAGAAGTGCTCACTCTTCATCAGTTTTTGGATTTTCGGAAACTTGAAATAAGTTGTAAGAAAATGTTTGTGCAAAAGTATTGGGACACCCGGTTTTCCCAGCCGTATATGTAGTTTTTCTTCAAACCATTCCCACAAAGTTGGAGATGTGCAATTCAGGGTTCACTTCAGAATGTTTTGTTGTTGCTTGTTTGTTTCCTTGGTCGCTGGTCCAAATTACATTCGCCGCATTACGACTACAAATGAGACCAACATGTAGACGTGTGGAAACGTGGAATTTGATGTTCAGAATGATCAGTAGAAGCTCAGTGGTTAAGGCTCTGGGTGGCCGATCGGATGGTTGGTTGTTCAAGCCCCAGTATTACCAAGCTACCCTTTTTGGGCCCTTGAGTAAGACCCTTGCTGTATCTTGACTGATCCTGTGCCCTGACCCCTGGGAAGAATGACCAGGAAGACTTGAAGGAAGAAAGATCCTCACACCGCTTCAAACCCTCGCATTGCTTCTCCACCGCAAGCCGCCGTTTATGAACTCGCTGCCGCAGGACTCCTGACTGGAGCTTTACATCCCCAAATAGCACACTTAATTGTGCTGTCACTTACATACGTTGAGAAAAAGAGAGAGGGATAGATGGAGGGAGAGGGAGAAGGTGCTAATCTCAGCTCATTAGCTCAAGTGCATTGGTTTTTTTTTCTTCATCTCAATGTTGTGCACTGTGTGGTTTTTCACATAATTGGCTTCCTGATTAGGATCTGGCTCACAAAATGTCGAGACAGTGAAGGATGCAGAAATAAAAGAACCTGCTGTGAGAGAGAGAGAGAGAGAGAGAGAGAGAAGCTGTCAGTTTTTAATTGAAGAGGAGTGTGCAATGTTGAAATATGGGTGATAGTGATACTGTGGGGTGTGTGTGTGTGTGTGTGTGTGTGTAGTGAGATGAAACACGAGCACAAAATGCAGCGAGATCTCAACGGTCTTGAGGGGAGAAAAGTTAAAGAGCGAGTGATAACAGCATGAGGGCACGACAGACGAACCTGATCTTGAGAATACGATGCGCTGAAATGTTCGCATGTGATATTTGATTTGAGGGATGTGAGGGTGTATTTTACAATCAGACCGTGAGAGTCAGTCGTCTAGTCGTTAGAAAGATCAGGCAGACGGTTCACTGATATTGCTGGAAGCGTTTTAGTTACGACTAGTTCAGGTCAAAAAGATTAACGAGACAGAATTTAAGACAATGAAAAGATAATAGAGCAACCGAGGTAACATTACCCACGCCTAAACAACAACCGAGATAACACTTCCCACGCCTGAACTATGTCCGAGATAGCTCTATTCACGTCTGAACTATATCCGAGATAGCGTTATTCACGCCTGAACTATATCCGAGATAGCTCTATTCACGTCTGAACTATATCCGAGATAGCGTTATTCACGCCTGAACTATGTCCGAGATAGCGCTATTCACGCCTGAACTATATCCGAGATAGCTCTATTCACGCCTGAACTATGTCCGAGATAGCTCTATTCACGCCTGAACTATGTCCGAGATAGCGCTATTCACGCCTGAACTATATCCGAGATAGCTCTATTCACGTCTGAGCAGTAACCGAGATGGCGCTATTCACGCCTGAACTATTTCTAAAATAGCGCTATTCACGCCTGAACTATATCCGAGATGGCGCTATTCACGCCGGAGCAGTAACCGAGAAAAAACTAAACAATAAATGAGATAACATGAACAGTAAACGAGATAAACCCCGTGCTGAACAACAACAAAAAAACGAGATACAAAAAGATCTGCATTAAACTTGAAGCCATGCAGGAAAAATCAGATTGTGCATTTTAACATTTTTGAACGGGAGAGATAATAAAAAAAAAAAAAAAAAGCAAGACTATCCGTGACCAACGTTGGAGAAGACGCAAAATTATGAGAAGAAAGAAAGAATGATAAGTGAATGAAAAGCAGCTACAGCGAGCACCACGGGTTCCCAAAGGAACGAGTCTGAAAGCGTTTCTGTCGAATATTTCTTCATGTGTTATTGATGCCCATCCTGCAGCGCCACTGCTGGGGTTATTGACGGCTCTGTGGCATTTCAAATGTTTGGTTACTTGTTACTACACCACTGCTGTAATGCAGCCGGGAAAGCGATAGCGAGCAAGGAGGGGCGAGGGGGAAGGATAGAAGGAGAGAGAGAAAGAAAGAGAGAAATGGGTGAATGAGTTCATCCATGCTTCTGGCAGGCAGCCAAGTGCTCTTGCCTGTGGGTGTTTGTATCCGTGCCAGGGCATGTGTTTCCCCTCCTGTCTGTGTTTATTCTCTCATTCTCTCATTCTCTCTCTCTCTCTCTCTCTCTCTCTCTCTCTCTCTCTCTCTCTCTCTCTCTCTCTTCCTTCCTTTTGCTCATTCCACAGCAGTACTTTGTCTTTGAGCCTTTTCAATTTAATCCACCTCTCTCTCTCTCTCTCTCTCTCTCTCTCTCTCTCTCTCTCTCTCTCTCTCTCTCTCTCTTCCACCATCCATGGTAACCAAAGCATTAATCCATAATAAAAGAATGTCCCCCTACTCCCCTCTCACTCTCTCCCACACACACACACACACACACACACACACACACACACACACATTCATCTACCTTCTTCTAATTCCACAGGATTTTTTACTCTGCTCCATGAGTCGTTTTCTTTTTTTCTTTTCAAACACCTGTCTCTCCCTCTCGCCGTTCGATGTGGAGTGCGAGATCGCACTACAAACACTTCTTCTCATCTAAACCTCCATCTCTCTCCTGTCGTTTAAAAACAGGTGATTCCTACTCAGATAAAAGGTTCTCTGTGTGCTCCTTGTTAAAGAATGAGCTCTGGGTGAAAGGGAAGTGATCACGCAGATGATGAGACGAGGCCGGCTGAGAGTCCTGCCATTTCTCTTTTACAGGGAGGGATGTCTGACTGTTTGTCTGTCTGTCTGGTTGTCTGGTTGTCTCTCTGTCTGTTTATCTGTCTGTGTCTGGTTGTCTTTCTTTAGTTTGCATCAGATAATGTTACTTATTATTTCAAGTATTTATCGACAACTATCTGGTTTTCTGTTTGTGTCACTTCCTCTTTATATTTTTCTTAGTCTATCTGTCTGTTTATTATGTCTACCGCTTTCTCTCTGTTTGACTTTCTACCTCTCTGTCTACCACTCTGACTTTGTGTATTCCTCTGTATTTATCTACTTCTTTATCTTTATTTTACTTCCTGTTTGTCTGTCTGTCTGTCTGACTCTCTTCCATAGTGTTGATGGGGTTGGTCATGGTTGTGTTGGTGGGAGTGTTGTTGATGGGGGTGGTCATGGTTGTGATGGAGGGAGTGGTGTTAATGGGGTGGTGAGAGTGTTGTTGATGGGGTTGGTCATGGTGTTGATGGTGATTGTCTTTACTCAGTAAACTGCTTGCGGTAATGGTTTATTTTTACTGCTCATGAATGTAATACAAAAAGAATATTGCAGGCTCATTTTCTTTGTTCTGTGGTCCAACGACGGTGTGATAAATGTGCTTAGCTCAGCCATATCTGCTCGCTGTGGTGTGTGTGTGTGTGTGTGTGTGTGTGTGTGTGTGTGTGTGTGTGTGTGTGCACGCTGTAGTTCCCTTCAAACCTGCGTGCATTAATAGCATATAGAAATGCGCTGACTCTCGCACTTTTTGTGTTTTCTCTCACCTCGACCTCAACGTGCTTTTGCAGAATACTGGCACTGAGATGAGAAGAATCTCTCCTATCTCTTTATGTGGTGAGAGTTTATTTGATGTGCTGCGGCGTGTTTGTGTGCGCGCGCGTGCGTGCGTGTGTGTTCGGGTTTCTTTGAAGGCTTCAGAAACCATCTCCGGAGGGTTTTGATGCACACGGCTGAGTTCAGCGGGGCGGCCAATCAGTGCGCGAGACCGAGACGCGATATGCCTTTGCGTTTTCCTCTTTTGTTTCATTTTCTTTACTTTTCATTGTTTGCAAATTTCTTTGGTAAATGCCAACTTCTAAACGGATGCAAATGACAGCACAGAAATGGCAGATGTAATTCTGGAGATTTTAGCAAAAAAAAAAAAAAAAGAAGGAAAAAAAAATTATTTATTTAAGTATTAATTTGTGAATTAATTAAGTGATTTATTTTTTAATCAAACCACATCTTAAACTAATTATAAGCATCTCTTGAACAAATCCGAATGTCACTCTGATTTGAATTTCCAGATTTGAAACATCTGGATTTCATGTCGGTGTCGTTCACCTGATCTGCAGAAGGCGACTCCTACACGTTTCTATTTGTCTCACCTGTCTGCTTTTCTCCCTTCAGGTCGCTGTTGATCGTCAGGACTCGATTTCAAAGAATGGCCTGCGTGCATAGCTCAGCCACGCCCACTTCCTGCGCGTAGAGGAAGGATTTATTTTCGCCAGCATGTCCTCTCACTCGCAGCCGGTGCCTCAGAGCCGGAGAGCCATGGAAGCTCGACACATGCACAACGCAGCCGGTCTTCCTCTGCAGCTCGGCCGGGCTCACACGGTAAACACACACACGTCTACGATTGGTCATGCGCACGTTATATATGAAAAAGTTTGTGCACCCCTGGTTTATTTGTGATGAAACATTTTTCGTGTGCAAAAGTATGTGTTCCGAATGGTTTCTTTAAAGAAAAAAAAGCGTATGTGACCTACACTGTAACCATAGCAACATTTTACCAATACTAGGTAGTTCCAGCTTTATGTGCTGTAGATTAGCTTTGGTCTTTTTTGCTCTTACTGTAATCTGATTGCTCTTTACTGTAAGATGACGCAACAGCAGCCTTGGACACGGAGCTCCTTTTTCCCAGCAGCATGACGTCATGGTGTTTAATAAAGAACACCCAGGGTTCTGGATTGCACCGACTGATCGCTGCAGTTAATCTTGGAACTACAGACAGAAACGGGGATAAAAAAAAAAATCCTCTTTTGAAGCAGTTTTTACCACAGTACCCTTAAGATCTCGATTCTGATTGGTCAGATAAATCAATTAAACAATCAATTGTTATTTGTTTTTATTGATTCATAACTGTAACTTCAGTAAAGTACAGATACTTGAAAAAGCCACTTAAGTACAGAAACGAATTACATTTACCTTATTGTCTGTAAACTGACTTACTGCTGCTTTAAGTTTAAAGGGGCAGTATGTAAAAAAAAAGTTTATAGAGAACTGATCTGATTCAAAATTGTGTGTGTGTGTGTGTGTGTGTGTGTGTTTGTTGAACAGGATGTTGGAATTGTGGACTACCACACGCGGGACTTCGGTTCCCATCTCTCCCATGGAACCCTCGCTCAGTCTCACCGCCGCAGGCCGTCCCTGCTGTCTGAGTTCCAGCCCGGGAGCGAGAGGTGACCACACACACTAAGCAATAGTGTTTACACACACATACACACATACAAAACAATTTTAAGGTCTGGGAAAATATTTTTGCAGTGTGGGTCTAAAAAAAAAATATATTGAAACAAAACCAGGGAGCGATGAGGAGAAAAACAGACATGTCGGATCTGAACTGAGAGCTGAATCGGAGCTCAACATCAGGCCGCAGAGAAAGCCAGAGATGGCGCACAGGGAGAACGGAGCACTCATCTGGACCCTGTTCATTTCAGCTGTTTCAGGGGGAAACCATGAGTGTTGTTGAGTTGATTTCCTGCCTTGGATTTGATTAGATTTATTACGATCAATGCGATGTGGGGTTTATGTAATGCGTTATGAGAGCAGCAGGTCCACGGCTGCAGCCTTCATTTACACGACGGGGAAAATTCCGCTTGAATGAGACCTGATCGCGTGTGTGTGTGCGTGTGTGTGTGTGTGTGTGTGTGAGAGAGAGAGAGAGAGAAAGAGCTCAGAATGTGTCACTCTAAATAAGAGATGGAAGAGTGAATACAGTTTCAGAACCTTGCATAAGCATTATGTAACACACACACACACACACACACACACACACACACCATTTTTCCTCCAGCTAATGTGAGCAGACAGACAGGAAACTCCACTGCTCAATTCCAACGAGAGAGAGAGAGAGAGAGAGAGAGAGAGAGACCCCAAACGGAGAAAGAGAATGGGGAGGGAACCGGTCAGAGAGATGGAGACAACATGGTAAAAGAGATGGAGAAAGAGAAAGGGAGTTAGACAACAGAGAACAGAGAGAGGGTGGGGACTACACTGGGAGAGGGAGAGAGACAATAAAGAGAGTGTGAGAGAAAGGGAGAGAACAGCGTGAGAGACTGATGGAGAGAGATACCAAACAGAGAAAGAGAGTGGGGGGTAGAGAGAGAGAGAGTAAGAAAGGGAGAGACAACAGAGAGAGGGTGGGGACTACACAGAGAGAGATGGGAAGAGAGAGAGAGAAACAAAGAAAAAGAGGTGAGGGATGTGTATGGAGGAGAGAGAGAGAGGAAGAGAAAAGTGTGTGTGTGATTTCCTCCTCACTGTTTGATTGTCAGCGATTTCTTCCGTATTTGTGCTGTAGAAAGCTGTGATTCTTCCTTAGCGTACACACCAATACACTCATTACCTGTTCTGTTAGATGTCAGGTGTGTGTGTGTGTGTGTGTGTGTGACATTATTAGGTCAGGCATCGTTATAAATGTCTGATCTTTGCAGAGAAATACCGCAGTCTATAGTAAATATGGACACACACACACACACACACACACACACAGATATAGAACTGTCAGTGTGGAGGTGGCAGGCAGGAGTGTTTTCCTAAGAATAGCGTTTAGCCAGAGCACAGGGGCATGCTGGGAGATCGGAGGAGAGCCTTCCAGATGATGAGGATTCTTCAGAAAAGCTCACAGTGAGACTTTTATAGTGTAGGGTTATATCTAATGGGGAATCACACACACACACACACACACACACACACACACACACACACACACACACACACACACACTCATTTCCTGCTGTAAAGTCTCCCTCCATCACAACCATGACCACCCCCATCAACATCTATCTATCTTTCTTTCTTTCTTTCTTTCTTTCTTTCTTTCTTTCTTTCTTTCTTTCTTTCTTTCTTTCTTTCTTTCTTTCTTTCTTTCTTTCTTTCCGTTTGTCTCTTTCTTTCTATCCGTTTGTCTCTCTTTCTGCCTGCTTATCTTTTCCTTCTCTTTGTGTCTCTCTCATTCTGCCTCTCCATGTCTTTCTGTTTCTCTCTCTCTCTCTCTCGCTCCAGTATTTCTGCTCAGTATGTCTCTGTTTGTCTCTCTGTCTCACTGTCTATACATCAGACACACTCTGACACTCATACTCACATATACATCCTCTTGATCTCTCTCTCTCTCTCTCTCTCTCTCTCTCTCTCTCTCTCTCTCTCTCTCTCTCTCTCTCTCACACACACACACACACACACACACACACACACACTCTCCATATCTCTCATCTGTATGCTATGCAGACAGTTGGAACGGGATGAGACGCTCGACGGCTTACCGAGAAAAGCGATGTAGTTTTTTTCCACACACTGCACCACCCTTTCACCTCTCTTGACATACGTCACATTATATCCCTCCATCCGATTTTTTTCCCACCACACTGTGATACACCGTGTCGTGACGGTCTTACCATTAACCTCTCAAGGAACCTATAGATTATTGACACACCATCACAGCAGTGGCGCGCAAAACTACCATATGCCACATACACCACGTGTCGGGCATTAAAACACGTCGCCATGGTAACCAGGTGTCCTGGAGATGATGATAATAGCATGCCGATTATGTATTAGCGAATTTAGTATTTATTATAGTAGTATTTCTGACGCTGATGTCTTTTTTTTTCTTTTCTTCAGGGGGTCGGAGACCCACATCCGATACGAGCACATCTACCTACCCGAATCCAACAGCCAATCAGAGGTGGAGTACGGCGAGATCAAGCGGCCTCGTCTGGACATCGGGGCGGAGTCTCTGATGCGCCATACGTCTCAGCGCCCGCCTCTCCCTCTGTCCGCCGAGGACATTGTAAAGGTCAGTGATCTCAAGCGTAAAGTCTAAAGAGGGGGACACGCGTATAGAGAGGAAGCAAGAAGCTTTTGTGTCCTGTTCATGAAGTGTCATGTGTCTTTCTGTCTGTTTCTCTCCTTCTCTTTCCATCTGTCTGTCTCTGTTCTGCTCTTTTTGTCTGTCTCTTTCCATCTCTCTCTGTCTGTCTTCTGTTTCTTCTGCTTTTGTCTGATACTGTCTGTCTCTTTGTCTGTTTCTCTCTTTATGTCTCTCATATCTGTTTGCCTATCTCTCGCTCTTATTTCTTTTTTATTTATTTATTTTGTGTCTGTCTGTGTTTCTTCCTGTTTCTTTGTCTATCGCTCTCTCTCTCTCTCTCTCTCTCTCTCTCTCTCTCTCTCTCTCTCTCTCTTCATCGCTTTCTGTTTTCAGTCTCTCTTTTGGCACTTTCTATTTTTCGGTGTCTCTTTGTGTCCCTGTTTGTTTGTCTGTCTCTCTTTATTTTCCTTTTACTCTGCTGTTCCTTTTTATTCCTCTCTCTCTCTCTCTCTCTCTCTCTCTCTCTCTCTGTGTGTGTTGGTTCTTTGTCTCTGACTGTTACTTTCACTCTCTGTCTACTTTTGGGTCTCTGTTCTTCTCTGTCTCTTACATTTATATTCTCTCTCTCTCCTTTCTCTTTTTCCTCTTTATATCTGTTTGTCTCTGGCTCCCTCGTTCTCTTTTTTCCAGGTTGTTTGGTGTATGTCAGTGTGTTCTGTGTAAACTGTTGGGAAAGTTCAGGTATTCAGAGTCGGGTTTTGCAGCCTTTGGGTTAATTTATATCATTTTAGCTAATTAGAAGGTTCATCTTGTGTGTGTGTGTGTGTGTGTGTGTGTGTGTTTGGTTTGGGACAAAGTGTTGCAAGGCTTTGAAATAAAACCTTTCAGTCCAGTCACGTCCGTGTTCGGTGATGAACGCTGCCGGGAAGTAATCGCCATGGAAACGTGCTGTTTAGCGGAGCTTATGTAAGTAGAAAGAGCGTTGAAGGCAGCAGATAAAAGGCGAAGGCGGTTATTGGGTTTAGGACGAGGCTTTGAGGAGAAGGCGGCGTGAAGCTCGAGGGTCGAGTGATCATCAGCGGGATTCACTCAGGTCATCGCTCACTGTGTGTTTATTGGCTCCATAAATCAGCTTGTCTTTTACCATTAACCGCCGTTTCCATCCCGCTGCCAGAGACTACAGCTCATTCAGCACACACGAGCCTGGGGACATGCACAAGTGTGTGTGTGTCTCATTTAGCATCTTTGCAGAATTTAGTGTGTGTGTGTGTGTGTGTGTGTGGCAGAGGCAGATGTTTGGGTAATAACTCATGTCTCTCGGTCTACACACGAGGCCTTGTTGCTTTCTGTGCCAGAGGCCGTATAAAGGGTCCGAATATACAATTCCATTTTCCCTCGGTTTTATTTTGCAAATAGTTTTTCTTCAGCGACACACACACACACACACACACACACACACACACACACACACACACACACACACACACACACTGCAAATCCACTAAATCAGTGAAGGGATGAATAACTGAATGAATGAACGAGTGAATGAGTGTGACTGAAGTGAGTGAATGGATGAATGGATGGAGTGAGTAATTGAGGGAGAGTGAGTAAATAAATGAGTGAGTGAATGAGCGAATGAATCAAGGCAAGGAATGGAGTGAGCGAATAGATGTTGGTGAATAAATAAATGAGTGAGGGTGAGTGAGTGATCGTTGGCTGTTAAACAAATGAGTGAGTGAGTGAAAGAATGATGAGTGAGGGAGGGAGTGGCTCTGAATGAATGTGATGGAGTGAATGTGTGAATTAGTAAAAGAGTGAATAAGGAATGAGGAAGAGTTGATGATTTGTGTGAACGCATGAGATTGAATAAACGAGTGAACGAGTGAGGATATGGATGTGTGATGGAGAGAGTGAGAGTGAAGGAAAGTAATATCACACCGTTTCATCTATTTATAGACCACAGAATGGAGGTGCTTGTGTTCACTCAGTGTGATCACTGGGAAGTGTAATTCCCCTGTGTGTGTGTGTGTGTGTGTGTGTGTGTGTGTGTGTGTGTGTGTGTGTGTGTGTTACTGCAGGTGTCGACGCGTCCAAATTAATATGTTCAGCATCACACTGATGTCATTTTTACATTCTATATATCAATCAGTACACACACACACACACACACACACACACACACACACACGTGCTGCACACTTTACACACGTCACTCAATGACAACCTCAGGGCATACTCGGGACCACTTATTTTGAGTAAGAGTCAGCAGCCATGACATGGTGTTTGGCGGTGCGGTGTTACGTGACCTTGTGCATGTGCGAGCGCACGCACACACACACACACACACACACACACACACACACACACACACACACACTCACACACGGTGTCAGGTTAAAATCAGATGCTTTAGCTTAAACTTGATGAGTGTGTGTATGCATGAATAATCATGTGTTTAGCTCAGTGGAGGTGTTGAAATGCATGACAATTTTACACACACACACACACACACACACACACACACACACACACACACCACTGTACAATGCTTTAATCATATCTGACATTTGAATAAAGACAGTTACATAATGACATTCTTAGGTTGTTTGTTCAGGGGTTGTGTGTGTGTGTGTGTGTGTGTGTGTGTGTGCGTGTCCTAAATCCTGGTTGATGGATCACTATGCCTGTAGCAACGTTTAAAAAGCAAAGAACAGATCACAGAAAGTGACGTTAAGCAACTAATTCTCCCTTTCTCATTCTCACTTTCTCTCATTTTGTCTCATTCTCTTCCTTTCTCATTCTCACCCCTTCTTTTTCTCTCTTATTCTCTTCCATCTCATTTCTGTTTTCTCTTTTTCTCATTCTTACTTTTTTCCCTCTTTCTTTTCCTTTCCTTGCCTTTCCTTTCCTGTCTTTTACTAAGTCTCTCTCTCTCTCTCTCTCTCTCTCTCTCTCTCTCTCTCTCTCTCTCTCTCTCTCTCTCTCATTCTCTCTTTTATTCCCTCTTTCCATCATTCTCTATCTCACTCTCTTTTGCTCTGTCTTTCTTTCTCTCATTTAGTCTTTCATTCTCTCTTTCTTGATTGTTTTCTCATTGTCTGTCTGTCTGTCTGTCTCTCTCTCTCTCTCTCTCTCTCTCTCTCTCTTTCTCCCATTTTTTTTCTCTCTATTGCGGTCCGAGACATTTTTCGAACCAGGCTGCAGCTGCTCAGGAGGCTCTCAGTGGTCCCTCTGTAGACGGTTGTGAGTATGGGTGGTGGGATCTGGGCCTTCTTCAGGCCTTCTAGAAACGCTGCTGGTTCTCATAGAGGAGCTGTTGATGTTCAGCGGGGTGTGGTGACTGCGTGTCCTCCAGAAATCAACCATCCATCTGTTTTTGTTGTATCCACAATCCACATTCATGCTCAGCTTCCCTTTAAATGCTGTGTATATGTGTATATATATATATATATATATATATATATATATATATATATATATATATGTGTGTGTGTGTGTGTGTGTGTGTGTGTGTGTGTGTGTATGTGTGTGTGTGGTTAGCCATTGAGGAAGAAATGAGGTGTTAATTGATAGCTTTGTGGACTCAAAAACCTGCAGATGCTCCAATTGTCATATTAACTGTGTGTGTGTGTGTGTGTGTGTGTGTGTGTGTTGTGCAGGAGCGTAGCAGCAGCAGCTCAATGGGGAAGATCGAGCCCATCTCTCCAGTCAGTCCGGCTGTGATGGAGGCCGATCTGGAGCTTGTGCCTACTCGCTTTTCTAAAGAGGAGCTCATCCAGAACATGGACCGTGTGGACCGAGAGATCACCATGGTGGAACAGCAAATCTGCAAACTGAGGAAGAAACAGGTACTGAGTAGAACAGTGAGAAAAACCATATGAAGCACTGACACTGGAGACTGTGTGTATTAGAGGTGTATTAGAGGAGTTTAATAGGGATGTATTACAGATGTATTAGTGGTGTTTTGAGTCTTACCTCCATCCACTACCTTCTCTGGCCGCTAACACATAATACATTACCGCTAAATTGAAACCCCCATGTGAGCAAAATGAACAAAAAAAACACAGTGGATTCACTTTATTATATTTAGAAAATACCAGTTTTTTATGCTGTTCATTTCATTTTATTTTGTTGTATTTATCCGACACACCTTAAAGGCCGGTCCGTGAAAATATTGTCCAGCATTAATCCGGTCAGTGGTTTAAAAAAGGTTGGGGACCACTGTATTAGGGTGTATTATGATTATATACTGGGTATATTACGGGTGTATTAGAGGTATATTAGGGGTGTATTATGGGAGTGTTATGAAAGGGCTAAGGGTGTATAGCGGGTATAGTTGGTGTGTTAGGAGTATTGTGGATTTATGATTGTGTATAATGGATATATAAGGGACGTATTAGGGGTTTATTATGGAAGTATTAGGGGGTGTGTTATAGAGGTATTAGGGTGTAGTTGGTGTATTAGGGGTCTATTATGATTGTGTGTAAGGGGTGTATTAGGAGTATATTAGAGGTATTTAATGGGCGTGTTTTGAGTGTATTATAAGTGTGTTATGTTTGCGAGCTGGAACACAGATTGGGGTTTTGTGTGTTTATGATGTAAGTTTCTGGTCTACGCTGGACGATGGTGTGTGGGAGGGAAAAAGAGAGACAAAGTCATAAGTGTGTTGTGATTATGTGCGGTTAAGTCGTCTCTCAGCATGCCTCAAACCCGCTACACAATTACACACACTTCTACTGCTTCCTCCTCCTCCCCCCGCACTGCTGCTGCTAAGAGAGACAGAGACAGACAGAGAGAGAGAGAGAGAGAGAGAGAGAGAGAAAAGACGGTCAGAAATATACGAGGCTATAAACAGGAACTCCTGTGGGAGAATGTGTGTGTGTGTGTGTGTGTGTGTGTGTGTGTGTGTGTGTGTAAGTGTGTGTGTGTTTTCCCCCCTCAATTTCCTCTTTTGCGCTTCCCTCTCAAGTATCTGTTTGTACTTCCCTTTACACACTTTATGTTCTCTCTCAGGGAGAAAACCCCTGAGTGATCCTCTTAAGCGCAGACGCTCTAACACGTACTATTTTGGCTTTTTCTGCTTCAGGAAAGTGGGCAAAATCAGGCGAGATGGCTGTTATTTCCGAATATTTATGCAAATTTGGTGGGGGGCATGGCCTCTGTCAGGTTATGTTTAGGAGGTGTGGCCTGTTTGCCAGTCTGTACTGAAGGAGGCACAGTCTGTATGTCAATCCCAGTTAAGGAGGCAGAGTATGTATGTCAGTCCCAGTGTTGGAGGCGGGGCCTCTCTGCCAGTCCCAGTGTAGGAGGCGTGGTCTGTATGTCAGTCCCAGTGAAGGAGGCGGGGCCTCTCTGCCAGTCCTGGTGAAGGAGGCGGGGCGTCTCTGTAGTTGTGTGTGGAACAGTAAGTGTTGTTCTGCAGTTCCACCCCCCCCACCCCGTTCCATCACCTTGTCAAACCCACTCGTCTGTCAGCTTGTGATTTTCCACAGCACCATAAATCCGAACCACCTGACCTCAGTGGAGTGTTCCTCTGCTGCAAGGAAAAAAGAGGGGGTTGGAAAAGTGAGAAACGAGGGAGACCCACTCATTCTCTGACTCTCTTGCGTTCTCTCTCTCTCTTTTTTTCTAGGCACATATTTATAGAAATCATTCCGCTTTTCATGTTCGAGTTCTTCTGTCATTATTTTTTTTTTCTCTGTATTGGTTAATCCCCTTCTTTCTCTCTCTCTCTCTCTCCCTCCCTCTCTCTCTCTCTCTCTCTCTCTCTCTCTCTCTCTCTCTCTCTCTCTTTCTCTCTCTCTGGTTTTCTTTAAGCATTAAACCATCTGGCTGTTGGTTCTGCGGTTAACCTTCATTTGGACAAAGAGTAAAAATGAGAGCGAGAGAAATGAAGAGACAGATATAAAGAGACACAGATGATGAAATGGAAAGTGCATGCACGCGGGGGCGTGCGTGCACGTGCATGCGTGTGCACACACTCGTTCATTTTCTCTTACGATGTGGTTTGAATACCACGAGCCCTCGGCCTCTGAATCTTATTCATGATCACACTTTTGTATACGCACACGCGCGTTTTCCTTTTCTCCAGTCGCCCAACTGTGCTATGTTTTATAAATGATCCAGCACAGCAGGTGTTCGTGTGCCTCAGGATCAATGTTCATGACCTTTTCTTTCCAGAAAATTGCCTGTGTGTGTGTGTGTGTGTGTGTGTGTGTGAAGGAGAGAAAAGAGCGAGTACCATTTCGTTCTCAGACACCATTCCGTCTCTTATCTGCGCGGTTTAGATAACAGGAATTTCGCGAGTGTAAGTGTGTGTGTGTGTGTGTGTGTATAAGTCATCATTTTGTCGTCATGGCAACAACTCTGCCGTTTGAGGTTATTTGTATGAGCAGGCAGGTGGGAAGTTTAGGTATTTATTTATTTTTCGCTTTCTAAAAATTGCATCTCATTTCCTTTTTTTTTTTTTTTTTTATTAAAATTTTTTTTTAAATTTTTTTATAGCAACAGCTGGAGGAAGAGGCAGCGAAGCCTCAAGAGCCCGAGCGCAGCATTTCTCCTCCTCCCAGCGAAGCCAAACACCGCAGCCTCGTACAGATCATCTACGATGAGAACCGGGTAACTAACACACACACACACACACACACACACACACACACACACACAATAATAAACAGCGGATTCATATGTAAATGGTATGCCCAAAAGTTTGTGGACACCCGACCATAAGACTGGGATGCCCTTTTTTTTTTTCGAAATCCCAGTCCATGTTTAGTTCCCACTCACTACTATAAGGACCTCCACTCTTCTGTGAAGATGTTCCACTAGATTTAGACACACACTTCCAACCCATGTGAAGCACATCTTTATGGTTCTGGCTTTGTGCACAGGGGCTTTTTTTTATCCTGAATAGAACAACCGATGGCTGGAGAAGTCGTGTCCCAATACTTTTGCCCATATATATAGTTTCCTCTGACATCCATGTGAATGAAACGTGAGTCCCGTTCTGGCACAGATGTGTTGTTTATGGAAATGAAGTGTGTGTGTGTGTGTGTGTGTCACTGTAAGTCAAACCACACACATTCCTTGTAAAATGTCTAATGTAGAATAATACGATTACGGCTGAACCCAGTGCACTCCCCTCGAGTCCTTCAAAACAGCCCCTCCCCTTATGAGTCAGACACAACGCTGCTGCCAGATGTGCTGAATCATTCCCACACACACACACACACGCACATATTCCACCTACTGCATAACTATTAACACCTGTTTTCACTTGGAGCAGTTGTGTTCTGACAGTGGGACAGGAGACAAACAGAGCCACATTCTCATATGTAATGCGATTGCGCCCCCTAGTGTCGCTCTACACCTGATACATCAATGAGGTGAAAAATCTCCAGGGCGTGTGGTTCTGGGAAAACAAGCAGCACATTGGTGTGTGGTATGATTCTAGCGAGCTTCCTGTACTACTTACCAGTACCTTCACAAAAGCACAGCACTCCACACACATCTCTATGCCGTGATAAATGACCTGGGAAAAGTTTGTGGACACCTGACCATAGGTGCTTCTTTCTGAACATTTCCACATTTCATGAACTTTGTCCCATTTGCCGTAAGCGCCACTCTTTTGGGAAGATGTTCCACTAGATTTTGTGGAGATATTTTCTCATTCAGCCACAAGGGTGTTGGTAAAGGCAGGTAGTGATGGAGGTGAGAAGGTGAGAAGGTGGGTCAGTGTTCACTTTCATTTATGTTCAGTGGGGTTGGAGATCTGTAGCGTACAAAGACGTCATGCACGATTGTGTGCATTTAACCTTTGTGGCGACAGTTTGAAGAGGAACCACACATGGGTGTAGAAGGCGGGTGTCCCAATACTTTTGGACAGATCTGTCTGTCTGTCTGTCTGTCTGTCTATTAGCTGATGAAACACACACACACACAGAAAGAGAGGAGACTGAGGTGTGTGTGTGTGTGTGTGTGTGTGGCATCGCTAATCTTTGTTAACGTTATGTTGTTTATGAACAAGTGCCAGGAAGAACGAGTGGTGTGTGTTGCCATGGCGACTGCAGACCATTGATTGTGTTTGTGTGTTTATTTTTTCTTTCCTGAACAGAAAAAAGCAGAGGAGGCTCATCGTATCCTTGAGGGACTGGGACCCCGTGTGGAACTGGTGAGTCTGCAGCTGCTCTCACTTTCGGTTTCTCTCTTTTACTTTCATCACCCCTCTCTCTCTCTCTCTCGCTCTCTTTTCGTTCCTCTTTCTCTCTCTTCCTCTCTCACACACACTCACACACGTCTCTTTCCTCTTAACATGTCTACCTTTCCTTTACATCATCCCCTCTCCTCCTATCCTTCTTCCTAAGATAGGCTTCTTCCTATCTTTTACATTCTCTCCATCCCCCTGTCTGCGTCGCTCACGTTCTTTCAACCCCTGTCTTTCTTTTTACGCTTTGTTCAACCCCATCTTTCTCGGTAGTCTCTCTTCCTCTCATTATCAGTCCCCCTTTCCCTCTTTTCTGTGGTCAAACCTCAGAACGTCAGATTTCATCTCATCTTCAGAATTGTTCTGATTCGGTTGGATATTCAGGCAGTGCAGAACCTCGGGCGGTGTGAACGGCTTCAGGTCCTCGCTTTTGATTTACAGCCACGACACGTTTATTAGAAACTCCACCGAACAGTCGGGTGACGGTTTGAATTATGTGCACAGTGAGGGTGGTGAAGGAAAATGATAAATTCGGACCCCGGGGTGTGGGCACTATGTTCAGAACCAGTGCGAGCTCATCTAGAAGAAAGATTGTTCTCCCAAACTTACATCGTGGTGTGTATCGAGTACAGTAGAAAACGGGCCAGGATCGTCTTCTAGTATTGCGCTCATCCCGCACATTGTACTGCCCCTGTAGCTCCCCCTGCTGGCCATGTAAATGGTGTTCGTGTGTTTATATTATTGAACAAAAATAATTTATAGAACATATTTAATTTTTTTTTAATCCCAGACGGTTAGTTTGAAACCTCGGGGGCTTTTTAAATATTTATATAGTATTAAGGAGTCTATTACACCATCCATCCATCCATCCATCCATCCATCCATCCATCCATCCATATTTTCACTTCTCCCTCTTTTTTTTTTTGTCCTGAAGCTTGAAGCAGCGCATTGCTCACCAGAAATTGATAATCGTGTAGAACAGCAGAGAACAAAGTTTCCTCACCAGATCATTCAGGTCAGAAGGTTAATAGTTAATAGTCCCTCCCCCCTCTTTTAACTGACATCTTGAGGTTAACACGTAAAGTTTTAATTTTCACTTTAATTCCTAGTCAGAAACCACTGCAGTGTTCTCTAATCACAGGTGTTGTGTTTCCACTGAGTGCTCTCTTTCAGGGGTGTGTGTGTGTGTGTGTGTGTGTGTGTGTGTGTGTGTGTGTGTGTGTTTTTAATAAAAGCCTCCAGTCTTTTTTTGTTTGATATTCATAGATTTCCCTCTGTTAGGATTATGGACAGAAATAGAACATGGTGTTGTGTCTCTGAACTCTGCCTCATTCATCTCTCTCTCTCTCTCTCTCTCTCTCTCTCTCTCTCTCTCTCTCTCTCACACTCTCACAGCCGCTGTATAACCAGCCGTCTGATACTAAGCAGTACCATGAGAACATAAAAATGTGAGTACACCTTTCTCTTCTTTTTAAAAATTTTTTTTTCCCCTCTTCTCAATGTAACACCTAGTCAGATCGAAGTCACACTCTGGTCCTGTCCTCAGGTGTAATGCGAGCGAGTGGCGTTAGTGCGGTTATCGTGGACGCCGTAATCACTTCCCAGTTTTCTGTTTCTTTGTTAGTG
Source organism: Silurus meridionalis (assembly GCF_014805685.1). Lineage (NCBI taxonomy): Eukaryota > Metazoa > Chordata > Actinopteri > Siluriformes > Siluridae > Silurus > Silurus meridionalis. Next base: position 2,689,788 of record NC_060900.1, on the reverse strand, counting down.
TATATGGTGAGTACAATCAGTAGAAAATTGTGTAGGATCGTCTTGTAGTATCGCGGTGTGATATTTTGGTCGTATCGGTCATCCCAGATTCCTTTGGCGAACACGTGAATGTAATGCGAGTGTCGTTTCATATGTTTTTTTTAAAAACCCCAGGTTTTGGATAAGTATTCGGTTTAATCCAAGCGTCTCCAAGAACGAGAAATATCAGAACTTTTGTTCTTCCTTTCCAGCTCACGTTGGAGTATTGTTATTTCTCACAGTGATTAGAGAGAGTAAGAGAGAGAGAGAGAGAGAGAGGGGAAGCGAAGACAGCGCTCCAGTGCTTTGATCAGACACAATTGGACACTTTGTTCTCTTTCATTAACCTGAGCGCTGTTTGCGTGTGGGAAACGTTGCTCCTCGTCTACGCCGCCCGTCTCGTCTCGTCTCGGCCGCAGCGTGTCGAGTGTTTATCAGGGAAAGAGTACGGCGCTGCCTTCCATCACTCCTGATTTGACTACCGATTTGTATTCCGGCGCAGTCCGCTAATGGACTTCATGCTATAAGCGCATTATGGTGATCGATGCGACGCACACAGACACACACTGTGACCACGGTGTCCTTCGTAGCTCGGCAACGCGCCGCGTATCTTCAGAGCTCTGATATCTGAAACGTATCAACCATAAGAGAAATGAGCAGTGGGTTTCTTCTGGGTTTTGTTTATCATGTCACCGTGGTGTGAGGACACAATACCCATAATCCCCTATGGTGGTCGCAAGAAGTTTGATAACTTCCCTGTTTCCTGGGTGTGTGTCATCATTGGAACGCAATTAAATTCAGAATTTTTTTTTTTTGTTTTGAGCATCGCATTCCACATTCAGTTTGCCCGTATAATTCCCTTCACTCTTCTGGGAGATCTTCCAATCCATCCCATGTAAACCAGATCTTCATGGAGATGTTCTGTGCACAGGGACATCGTCATCCTTGAACAGCATTTCCTTCTCTTGAACTAGGAAGGTTTTCCGAACCTTCAGTCAGATGCTGGAGCATGAAATCTTTTCATTGACTTGGGACTCTAGGAGACCCAAACCTCTTCCATCATGGCAGTGCGAGTGTGGCTCCATGAAGATGTGCTTTGCACGGGTTAGAGTGGAAGAGATCCTGCTTTAGAGCTTCAAACCTATTGAATGAATGTGAACGCTGACTGCACCCTCTTCACCTCACCTACATCAGTACCTGAGTCCACGTTTACAAAACCTTCCAGTAAAAGTGGAAGTCGTTATGGCGACTAAATGCGCAACGGGATGTTTAGGAAGCACATGCAATCTTCTGCGGTGGTGTCCACAGACTTTCGAGTGGTGTCATAGAAAAGAATTTTAGCTCCATCACAATATCAGATTCCAGATGTTTTTAATCCAGATGGATTCTCAGTAGCATCAGCCAATCACAGGCTTTGGTATGTGGAAGAGGCACCTGTGTGTTGGGATTTCCTGAGCATTTTAGTGATTTTTAGGATTTCTTTTCGATTCATGGTGGTTTGGGCCAAATTGCGTGTGAAACAGACTTTCTTTAGCAAAACTGAAGAAACCCCAGACACCAGGCAGGTCTTTGACAGGAAATCGCTTACATTTAAATGGTTTAAATGTAAACTGCGCGTGTAGAACTGAAGCGTAGTCTCGATTTGCTTTGCGCGATCATTCGCCAGGTTCCAGCATCTCTGGATATACATGTTGGGATAACAGTAGCTTTCACAGCGCAGCTAAACTCCACGCCAAGAAAGTCACATCTGTGGAGATACGGAGGGAGATCTCTCCCGGTCGTGTCTCTGCGGCCCGAGGCAGAACTGGCACCATTTTCAGTTCAGGATCTAAGCTGCAGAACTGGGTCACTAATCTCCGGTTCAGCCGCGCTCAGGAAGCCATGGGTACGGGTTAGCGGTGACGTTTGTCCGGAGAAAAGAAGATTTTTTTCTTATCTGACCCACATGTGGCATTGCAGTGTGTGAAAACTGGAAAAAAAGAAGAATTTTCCATACCGTTGCCCTATTCATTTTTTTTAAATAGAAAATTAAGCATTTCTAAAAAATATTTTAAAATGGTTCTGTTAATACGCTGGAATGGACGCAGGGAGGCGAGGTTGCCACGGCAACAAAGTAGCTAAGTTCCTTCTGCTTCCTTCTGTGTAGAAACCAGGTGATGAGGAAGAAGCTCATTCTCTACTTCAAGAGGAGAAACCACGCTCGCAAGCAATGGGTGAGTTCATCAGGAGCATCGCTGGGTCAGGATTCTGATCATTAGCTCACTGAGGTGTATGTGTGTGTGTGTGTGTGACGGAAACCTGTCCATGTGCAGGAGCAGAAGTTCTGCCAGCGCTATGACCAGCTGATGGAGGCTTGGGAGAAGAAGGTGGAGCGCATCGAGAACAACCCTCGGCGCCGGGCCAAAGAGAGCAAAGTGCGCGAGTACTACGAGAAACAGTTCCCCGAGATCCGCAAGCAGAGGGAGCTGCAGGAGCGCATGCAGAAGTAAGAGATCCTGCCGGGGATTGTGGGTAGTGGTAGTTTTCGGGTGTGCGTGTCTACACACGCAAATAACACCTGCACTTACGTTTCTACAGCAGGGTGGGTCAGCGTGGAGGGCTGGCGTCTGCCGCACGCAGCGAACACGAAGTGTCTGAGATCATCGATGGCATTTCCGAACAAGAGGTACACACACACACACACACACACACACACACACACACACACACACACACACACACAAAGGAAGTGTACAGGCCTCTGCTCTGAATGACTTCAGCACATCTACAGCCACAGGACAGCACCAGTCTCTCACACTGCTCTGGTGTGATGTTGGTCCACTCTTCTTCCAGTCTCCTCCACACTTCGGTGACTGTAGTGGGTTTCTTGGCCATAACTTTGTCACCAAGAACTTTCCAGAGGTTCTCTATTGGGTTGAGATCAGGACTCTGGGCAGGCCATGTCATTATTTCAATGTTTTCAGTTTAAAGGAACTGCTTTACCCGTTTTGCTGTGTGACATGGAGCGTTGTCCTGCATGAACACTGCAGGCTGATTGGGTGATGAACGCAGGGAAGGAACCATATGTTGTGGAAGAAGGTTCTGATAAACATTTGCATTCACTCTGCCATGTAGCTGTATAAGAGGCCCAACTCCTGCTGCAGAAAACATGCCCCAAACCATGACACTTCCTCCTCCACTTTTTACTGACTTCTTTACACACTTTGGGTTCAGTCTTTCTCCAGTTTGTCACCGAACATAATGTTTCCCATCGACCCAAATAAATTAAACTTGCTTTCATCACTGAAGTGAACTTTGGACCAGTCCTCCTCTGTCCACACAACATGCTCCTCAGCAAAGCTTAGTCTAGCCTTTTGATTCTTTCTGCTAATGAGAGGTTTGGTCACTGCAGAGTGGGCTTTCAGTCCAAATGCTCTTAAACGTCGAGACACTGTATGACGAGAAGGATCCTTACCCTGTTCAGCGCTGAACTGGTGAGCAAATCCAGCTGCAGTGTGGAAACGATTGCCCATTGAGATCCTCCGCAGTATCCTGTCTTCTCTTGTATTTGTCTTCCGTGGACGGCCAGCCTTCTTGGCGGACTTGAATGAGTTTGTGATGTTGTAAAGATATAATATTCTTGAAATCACAGATTTGGAACGACCAACTTGTCTTGCTATGGCTGATAGGGTCATCCCTTTGGCCTTCATCTGGACAACCTGCTGCTGGAGGCTTTCAGTCACTTTAGAACGGCCCACCATCGTGCAGAGTCAGTGAAACTGGAAGTTAGGCTGCCAGTTAAATAGGGGTTAACAGATAATCAACGAAATTAGCACCAGGTACCAGATTAACACCAATAACTGGGAGGTATCTGAAAGTGTTCTCTAATTTTGATCGCCAGTGTATATATATTAAATGTTTGTTTGTTTGTTTGTATGTATGTATTACACACACACACACACACACACACACACACACAGTAGCTGTGTGACATTTCAGCCTTTTTCAAATTCTCTGTTTGACTTGTACTTCTTTAACTTGCCAACGGTACAGTACTCTCTCTCTCTCTCTCTCTCTCTCTCTCTCTCTCTCTCTCTCTCTCTCTGTCACTGTATGTTTAGAACTCAGAGAAACAGATGCGGCAGTTGGCCGTGATTCCCCCGATGCTGTTCGACGCCGAACAGCAGAGGATAAAGTTCATTAACATGAACGGTCTGATGGGCGACCCCATGAAGATCTACAAAGACAGACAGGTGATGAACATGTGGAGCGACCAGGAGAAGGACACCTTCCGAGAGAAGTACGTTCTACATTCCCTCGTGCTTGTGTGTGTGTGTGTGTGTGTGTGTGTGTGTGTGTGTGTGTGTGTGTGTGTGTGTGTGTGTGTGTGTGCGCTTATATATGTTTGGTAAACACAGAGATCACAGTGGGCAGATTATCTACAAATGTCAATTTTCTTTCACTTATTTCGGATCGTAGAGAATTATAATTTCCTCTTTCTCATCTTCCCCCTCACTCTCACTCTCACTCTCTCTCTCTCTCTCTCTCTCTCTCTCTCTCTCCTTATCCAGATTTATCCAGCACCCTAAGAACTTTAGCCTGATAGCCTCCTTTCTGGAGAGAAAGGTACACCTGCCCTTTTTCTTTATTCTTAATTTTATTTAGACTCTTCTGACCTGCTCTATAATCCACACGCGTACTGTACGCCTTTACACACGTTTGCATGTTGCGTGTGTGTGTGTGTGTGTGTGTGTGTGTGTGTGTGTGTGTGTGTGTGTGTGTGTGTGGTGGTTGCTGTTCAGACCGTTGCTGAGTGCGTCCTCTTTTACTACCTGACCAAGAAGAACGAGAATTATAAAAACATCGTGCGTAGAAACAACCGGCGCAGAGGCCGCAGTCAGGTATGTTACCCAGCGTGCACCTCTTTCACGTGCGTTCATCGTAATTATGCATTTATATGTTTACATCATTTCCTTTATGACTTATGTACTTCCATGCTTTATTTACCTTCAGAATTTCTTATAACGGTATTTACATACTAATGTACTTATGTACTTGATTATATGCTTTCTTACGAATGTATTTGCATACTTAAGTGCTTCCATACTTATTTATTTCCATACCTTCTTATGCACCTATTTACATACTTATGTACTTCCATACTTATTGATTCCATACGTGCACACTCATCTATGTACTTGAGTGCGTACTTTGTTATGAATGTATTTGCATACTACTATACTTACATACCTCCAAACGTATTTACTCGATCCGATACATTCTTATGCGCATGTTTTCATACTAAAGTACTTCCATGCTTATGTACTTCCACACTTGCATACTTTTTTACTTTTGTCTTTAATTGCATACTTTCAATGCACATATGAACATCCATACTTGCATTCTTATTCACTATTATGCAAAATGTACTGCTTTTACTTATTATTTTTTTTTGACTAGTGTATGCATACTTACTTGCATACTTGCTTATTTGTTCACACACGCACTTACGTAGTCCTCTGCATACTTTATTTAACACGTTTACTTATGCACTTGGGATTAATGCATACTTGGGGTACTTATTAACAGATGTACTTACATACTTGCTTACCGATGTACTCGTTTACCGGACACACACTTATCTACATATTCACTTACACTTCATTGGCAAAAGTTTGCGGACACCTGAGCGTATTATGTTTTTGAACATCCCATTCATCATGTAGTCCCCGTTAGCCGTTATAAGACCCTCCACTCTTCTGGGTAGATGTTCCACTAGATTTTTTGGAGGTTTGTGCTCATTCGATTACAAGGGTGTTAGTAAAATCAGGTACTGATGGAGGTGAGAAGGCCTGGGATGCAGTCAGCCTTCGCATTCATTCATGTTCAATAGGATTGGTGCGCTTTAGCAGGAGATCTTCCACTCCAACCCCGTGTAAACCAGATCGTCATGGAGCGCTGGCTTTGTGCACAGGAGCATCGTCATGCAAAGTTCGGGTCTCTTAGATCTGTTAAACGGTAGCTCGTTAAGTCATTAGGTATTACCTCGGTGTAATTGAGCTACTGTTAGAAAATCACACACACACACACACAATTTGAGAGCGCACAGGGCAGAAAATCACTGGTGTACAGTCGAGTGCGTGTGTAAGGATAAGTTCTTCTGTAACTGCCTGAGAATTTGTGCACGTGTGTGTGTGTGTGTGTGCGCGTGCGTGTGTGTGCACAGACTTGTAACGGGAAGTGTGTGTGCGTGAGAGGCGATAGTGTTACTCGTACTCTTCCATCAGGCCGAAACAATCCTCAGAGGCAAAAAGAATTAGGGCACATTTTTCCATCGATCCTCACATACTTTCTGCTCTCTTTCTTTTTTGCCGTCTTTTTTTTCCCCCTCCCTGTAACTGATGTCATTCTTCGGATTCAGGAAGCAGAAAAGCCCAGATTAAAGAAGTGAGACCCGCGCTGATTCAGACAGAGCTTCTCCCTTTAGTTTTTTATTTTATTTTATATAACTCAACCCTGTTGCACTTTTCTCAGCACAAAAGGTCAAAACTGTGTGTGTGTGTGTGGGGGGGGGGGTCGGGGAAGTGAAAGAGCAAGAGAATATGTTCGAAGGGAGAGGAAGTATGCCATTCCGGTACTCACTAGAAAGCCGATGCGTCTTCATCTCGTCTGAACTCTGGCACAGAGGAAGTAGGCGGTGAAGTTGCATCACTGAGCAAATTCAAGGGCGTGTAGGTACATCCTCGTTCATGTGAGAGAAAGAAAAGCAGGGTAACGTACAGACAGGGTTTGTGTGTGTGTGTGTGTGTGTGTGTGTGTGTGTGTGTGTGTTTAATGCCGTTGTGTTTTCTCACACACAGAATAACCAGCAGCAACAGCAGCAGCAGCAACAGCAGCAGCAGCAGCAACAGCAGCAACAGCAGCAACAACAGCAGCAGCAGCAGCAACAACAACAGCAACAACAGCAGCAGCAGCAGCAGCAGCAGCAACAACAGCAACAGGTGAACCGCAACAGCCAGGAGGAGAAAGAGGACAAGGAGGCGGAGAAGGAGGGAGAGAGAGACGAGGACAAGAACGAAGGAGACGACAAGGAGGATGGCATGAAGTTAGTTTTTTTATTTTTTTATTTATTTTTTTATACGTTCTATTTATTTGTTCTACTTTCGAATACATTATTGATCCCCCAGGAAGGTTGTTTCTTCGCATATTTAAAGATGGGGTCAGCCATGATACGGCTGGCGCACAGAGGGTTAGGGGCCTTGCTCAAGGGCCCTGAGAGTGGTGATACTCATGGTATTCAGGCCTCTCTTGTTCCTGAAGGCACGCAATTGTACAGGAGATGATTTTTTTTTTCCTTCGTTTGACTTGACTAGGAGATCCAAACCTGTTCCCGCATGACAATGCGCCTGTGCTCAAAGCTCGAGTGGAAGATCTCCTGCTGTAGAGCTCCAACACGCAACGAACGAATAAACGCTGACTCCACCTCGGGCCTCCTCACCTCACCTACTGTACAACAGCACCCCCTGTGGCTGAATGAATCTCCAAAGGAAAAAACTCTGCAAGCACACTCCTGTACATCTTCCCAGGAAAGTGGAGGATACCATAAAAAAAAAAACCCAAAACGGCACAAAACACGGTGTTTTATTCTGGACAAAAACACAAATCATGGTCAAGAGTTCAAATCCCAAGCCACGCCAAGCTGCCGCTCCTGGGCCCCTGAGCAAGGCCCCTAACTCTATAGCTGCTCAGTTGCACGAAGGAGATAAATCTAAGTCGCTCTCGAATTCAGGGCATCTACCAAATGCCAGGAATGTAACTTGGAAACTTCGCATGAGGTTCCTGAAGATGAAGTGACCTAATTGATTGGAATGGTTTCTTCTGATGCTTCTCAGAACACCTGCTTAAGCATCAAATCAACATCAGGTTCGCCTGAGAGCAAAACGCTGCTCCAGACCATGACTAACCTGAAGGGAGCTGTTCGAGTGGATGTGGATTGTGTGTGTGTGTGTGTGTGTGTGTGTGTGTGTGTGTGTGTGTGTGTGTTTTTATTTTTTTTCCGTCACACACTCTAGTTTACAGCAGAGCGTAACATGGTCCTCAGAGCTCCACTCCGAGCTTGCAGAAGGCCATCGGCCCAGCTGGAGCTCCTATATTTAGCGTCTTTCTCTGCAAGATGGATGCAGCGATGTGGGAGATAAACGACGGTGCGCCACTTTCCTCGCCGGCTTTCTTTCGCCGAGGGTGGACAAGGAGCTCGGGAGCTGAGAAACGAACCCGGCGGAATCGCTGCTTTGTATCAGTCGCTGTTAAACCGAGAGAATGGAGGGAGTGGATGGAGAAAGGGAGGAGTCTCCAGTGTCAGCATTGCTGTAACAGTTTTTTTTTCTTTCAGCAAATGAAAGGCAGAAGAGTTTCTCTTTCACTGTTACACGACATGTTGAGTTTAAAAAAAAAAAAAAATGGAGGGGATTCTGGTGAAGGAGCAACTGTTTATAGCTGCTGTATTGCGGGTGCTAACAGGAACCGATGTGTTTTGCACTGAGTAATTGTGAAACCTCTTTCCGTTTTCAGTCTTGTGGTTTTGCACACTTTTGGCCAGAAAGACTGACTGTGGTTTCGGTGTGTCAGCAGAGTGTCTTGGATTGTGTGTGTGTGTGTGTGTGTGTGTGTGTGTGTGTGTGATGACACCGTCCTGGGAAAACTTGAGGCTTTTGATTTTGGTTATCGAGATTTCCTGCAATGATCCCAAAAACGTGTTTAAAATGGGGGAAGTGAGGGTGCGTGCAAGTGCACGGTCGTCCGTGGTGGGTGGGTGGGCGGGTGTTTGGGGGGGTGTTAGGGTGAATGTTTGTGTGAGTAAGGGTGCGAGTGAGCGTCTGCGTCAGAGTGCACTCTTTATGCATAATATTCGATTGTATTATTGTATAGTCCTTAAAGATCTAACAACAGGGTGTCTCTCTCTCTCTGTGTGTGTGTGTGTGTGTGTGTGTGTACAGAGATGACACGTCAGGAGAGGACGGCGAGGATAAGGACCCTCCTGTAGCGGTTAAAGGACGCCGCACGGCCAACAGCCGCGGACACCGAAAAGGCAGAATCACTCGTTCAATGGCCAATGAGCAGGAGGAAAGCAGCTCTCCTCCTCTCAGCGGGGAAATGGGTCAGTACTCACATGTCCCCACACACACACACACACACACACGGTATAATCCCATGTACACTTGCTGTAAAACACACAGGTCTGTATTTTGTGTGTGTGTGTGTGTGTGTGAGAAGGAAAAACAATGACCCTTAATCGCTCCACATTCCCAAAAACTTTATATAAAACCCTTTTATTTATTATAATTGCATGAATTATTTATTGATTTCCGAGCAACTGAGAAATCAAATGTTACACTCCTTCACCCTCAACCATTACTCACTCCTGCTGTTTTAAGGACATTGTGTGTGTGTGTGTGTGTGTGTGTGTGCGCACGCACGTGTTCAGGGATCGTCCTTAATCCAGCACTTTGTCTCATTTCAGCGAACCTGGAGATGAACGAGAGCTCTCGCTGGACGGAAGAGGAGATGGAGACGGCCAAGAAAGGTCAGAGAACGGTCGAGTAGGAGTGCATGCATAAGAGATGGAGTGCGCAAGATCGTGACGCCGATAGCCAGGGTGCGCGAGATCGCACAAGCGTGTGTGTGTGTGTGTGTGTGTGTGTGTGTGTGTGTGTGTATTCTGTGCTGTATTTAATGTGCAGGTGTGTATCATTCTGTGTGTTTGCATATTTGTCTATTAGTGATGAGTAAGCAGTAATGTAAATAGTAATGGGAAAGTGGGATCTTAGTGGTTAAGAGAATGAACTTCGGATCCAAAGGTCATAAGTTCAAATCCCAGCCACACCAAGCTGCCACTCCTGGGCCCCTGAGCAAGGCCCTTATTTGCATAGCTGCTGTATGAATCAGATAAATGTAAGTGGCTCTGAAGGGCCTCTGCCAAATGCTGTAAACATCTAATGACTTGTGCAACAGGTTTTAGAGCCTCTCAGCTTCTGAGCTGATCAATGTATTACACGCTCAGTTTTCACACATTCTCACACTCACACATTCTCACACACACACACACACACTTGTTTACATCTATTACATGGTCAGAAAGCTAAGTTTTCGGAAATGTTTATACCGTGATGCAACGATTTCCCAACGCAGTTTCGCTGTACGATCGCCTCTGAAACGCTGCTCTGTGATTGGTCAGTTTCATGCAAAGGCCTAGAGCTGTGTCCTCTCTCGGCTCTGCCACAATCTTAACCCTGTGCCACACACAGAGGGAAACATCTTTCCATTACTGCAGTGTAATCAGTTCTGTTGTTATCAGAAACACTGATAGAGATCAGTGCCGGAAAACAGAGCACACGGCTAAAGGTTACACGGCGCGGTGTGAGATTTACGGCTTCGAACCTGACATACATTGGGGAGATAGGAGGAGAGACGGGAGGTGAGACGGGAGGTATCGGGTCACAGCGGAGCGTCTCGCTCGGCTTAAAACATTGAGATTCGGGCCGAAGAACACGACAAATTGATCAAAGTTTGGGATCATTTTAAACTAACACACAAAGAAAACACCATTCAGTTCGTTCACCTTTTTAAAAAAAATGTTCTAAAAAGGGAACAAACGACTTGTTTCGTTTGAGAGAACTTTAATTTTCTCGTACATTTAGCTTTGCTTTTAATGAACAAAAACTACTTCTTATCCGATTTCTCGATTAATGGACTAATTATTAATAGAATCGATCGCTGCAGCCTTCGTGAAGTTACATAAACACAGCAGACGCCACTGATAACGATCACTTCCTGTGTCAGCATGACTTCTGTCATCTTTCACCCTCTTTCTATCTCTCTCTCTCTCTCTCTCTCTCTCTTTTAGTCTGTCTCCTCTTTTCTTTGTCTCTCTTTCAATATTCAAGATTTTTCCTCTCTTTCTCTGTCTCTCTTTCCCTCTTTCTTTCTGTCTTTCTTTGTCTCTCTCTCTCTCTCTCTCTCTCTCTCTCTCTCTCTCTCTGTCTGTGTCTCTTTCTCTCTCTGTCTGCTTTTCTCTTCCTCTTTCTCAGTCTCCTTATCTCTTCCTTTTCCTGTCTTCTTTTTTGTCTGTCTGACTGTCTCATCTGTGTCTGTGCTGCCAAACCCTTGTGGTAACAGTTTAGTGAAGAACCACATAGGACCAAAAAAAGTTTTGGCATCCCAATACTTTTGACCATATGCACAAATGAATGAAGGAAAGGAGGAGTTTCCTCTAGGGGGTGCTGCAGGTTGGAACGTCATTCACTTTCTTCAGCCGACCATCGTTTCGTTACTCAGCTGTTAAATGTGTGTGTCTGGAGCAGCTGTTTCTGTCTGACAGGAGCATGGCTGTGTGTGTGTGTGTGTGTGTGTGTGTGTGTGTGTGTGTGTGTGTGTGTGTGTGTGTGTGTGTGTGTGTGTGAGAGGAATGGAGAGAGAGCACAGGCTGTGTTTGAAGCACTCCATTCTTCTAGTCTTTGGCAAGTGAACAGGTTAATCTTTGCATATGTGTGTAGCAGAATCTGGAGCAGTGGTGTCTCTCTCTCTCTCTCTCTCTCTCTCTCTCTCTCTCTCTCTCTCTGTGTTTGTCTTTTGATGAATGCTTGAGTAACAGGGGAAGTGACTGAAGAGATGGTTGGCACCGAACACAGAGGT